>NW_006801061.1:0-137686 GCF_000485575.1 Poecilia formosa | reverse complement strand
GATGGATGGATGGATGGATGGATGGATGGATGGATGGATGGATGGATGGATGGATGGATGGATGGATGGATGGATGGATGGATGGATGGATGGGGTACCTTAAAGGAGCTATGCACAAGGGTTTCATCCAGGTCGATCACCACACAGTTCTTGCCATAGTCGGCTATGCTGACCTCAGGCAGGAGGAACTTGGCTGGAGGCTGCAGAGAAAACACAGACAGGTTACACCGGCATGCATACTATATTTAGTGGTCAAGGGTAGGACAAACTGTCACGGCATGTGATACCAACTCAAACATTTTCACAATTAAAGTTGGAAAAGATTGTGATTCTTTCGGTAAATAAAATGCCTAAAACATGAACAGGTTTTAATAAACACAAGGACAGCTTTATTTTTTACTTATTTATCTGTAGGAGCTTCAGATTAAAAAATACAGCAACAACCTTGATATGATACGTGATTACTTGCCGCCGTTTTGGCAACAAATCGATCAGAAATGATTCTATGGACTGTGGGGTCTGCCTCCATGACTTGAGTGTGGATTACTTTACACTGACTGAGGTCAGTCAAAGGTTTCATCGATGCTGTAAATTATTTCAGTGCTGTTTGAATTGTCTTATTGTTAGGAGGACATACTGTCAAAATAAGAAATTCAAATTCAATCTTCAGTGTTGTCACACACAAAAAAGTATCATTTATTTAAAAATGTATTTTAAGATGATTTTTATTGTCGTGTTATCCAGGTCAGGTTTTGTCTGTCTAAATACTCAGTTGGAATTATTAATACAGATAATTAGCCCTTTAATTTAGAGCAGGAGGCCGACTTCAGTGTTTTTAGCCAGAAGCGACGTCGGCCCACTAATCCAACCCCTATTTTCTAACTGTGCAAAACGACGGGATGGTGCCCACTTCTCTCTGACTGGACATGCAAACCTCCGTGGCCCCATGGCGGCACAGCGACTGGAGTGGGGATTCATATCGCTCTTCTCAAGAACGACTCCTGGTGCTGCGTTCAGGGTCACGGGAAGGGAGGAATGATTGTGTCCTTTGCCAAAGCCTGGGGTTACACATAGGCACGAGGCAGATGGTCCAGCCACAGGGGGCACACACTCACATCGGTGCTCTTATTCACACAAACTATCCACACACACACACCCAGACTGTACAGAGGTGAAGATCAAGGACTCTTTCAATCCACAAACACATTCCCACAAGTGAGCTGCCACTCATTGTGCCAGGCATTTCCTGCGTGTCCCTGTGTTTAAGCCTGCTTTTCCATGGCAGACTGTGTTTATCATGTCTTATCACAGGATGTATTGCAGGAAGAATTCCCTCTGAGCAAGGACACTGAATGACACCCAGTGTGCCAGTGATTTATTGCATTTACTCTTGCCAGCTGAGCTGCTTAAGTTAAGAAAGACCGACTTCACATTTTCACCAGGCGGATGCGATAATCTTTTCCACAAGATCAAGCCAGAAGATACACAATGATGACCAAAGCATAACATGCTGACCGGACGGAAACACCTGATAATAAATAAGAGCAAAACAGACCCTTTTTTTTATAAGCATGTAAATGTATAAGTGAAATAAAAATGTGTCTCATAATGCTTTCAAACAGCATTTAAATATTGTTTGCTCTGGTTGCCAGTTTTAAAATTGTGCTTAGTTTCTATTACTTTATCAAGATTAAAGGAGCTGTATGTTGTCAGTCAGTTGTGTATGATGGCAAAATAAGAAATATTCCCCTACCTATCATTTTTGGAGGTAATGCAGCCTTTTAGACACTGCTGCAGGCTTGGGACCTGGCTATTTAACACATCTGATTTATTGGCTATCATCATCTTGCCTCCAGCCTCATAATTTTACTTTAAAAAGAGTGGAAAGGCAAAACAAGGAGATAAAAATCTGTGTGCTCAGTAAAAAATACCTAAGAACTACCATTGCATTCAAAATCTATACTAAATTTATTGGGAACTCTACAAAAATTTGAACCTTCAAACTTAAAACATCTGAAGCTGACACCAATATTGCAACCATAGAACCGATATAGGATTTAAAACCATTAATATTATAAATAAACTTATCAGCTACACAGGAAATTAACGATAAACAAGCCATATCATTTTACCAGCAGTTTGTAGTATTTCATAAATAACAGCAGTTCAAATGTGCACCTTTAATTTATTTATTTTTTTTCATTTTAACACAGAATAAGTGTTAAAACATGATGTCAGAATATGACGGTATCAGATCTCATCCTGTGAGATCTGACAATTATCATGTGACACTCATCAAAATGATTGTCACATAAACTAAGACTAATGAATATGTTAAAATTATCACTGCCTAGTTAGTTTAAATTTTTTTTATGTACGCAAAAATAAATCAGCAAAATGAACTTTAATCATCAGTTATCATTTACTTAAGAAGTGCCATATAGGGTTGAATTTTAAAATAATTAAAGAAATAAATGCTTTGAAATGCCAGAGTAACTTTTTGTATAACAAGTCTGTTTGAAGCCTTGGGAGTGTGGTCTCACGCTGCACATAAAGTTTTTGCGACTTTTGATACAGACCTGACCTGAGTTATACAAGTCACCGCTCAGAATAGTTGACTCTGCTCACGTCCTCCTGGCAACACAAAGAGCAGCCCTCAACGCCGTATGCATTTCCTGCTATTGAAGGGAGCCGTCTGCTGGGTGGTTCAATTTAAAGCTTGGCTGCAGACGTCGGGATGTTGTGAGTGTGAATATTCGAAATTACAGTAAACCACAGGAATCTTAACACATTCCAAAATAGCTAAGTGAAATGCAGCATCAGTACCGACTTCCAATACCCAATCTAAACAAGGTGGAGGCATCCATTTGTTGACTTGCTCTCTTTAAAACACAGGTTAAAAACACAGGAATTGAAAAGTTGACAATGGCACGTAAGGTAACACCATACATGAATTGCATTTTTCTGGATTTTAGCAGTTACTTTGCCTAAATTTAAAAGACTGGTCACTGGTTACTTGTCCAGTACTCAAAGGTTACTTTCTGGAATGTATCTCGTAGTATCCTGAACTATTTACTAGTCACTCTTCCAGGAAAGGGTTACTCACTTTCCTGAAGGTACTTTCATGAAAATTTAAAGAACTTAGCCAACACATTCCCAGAACTTACCATTTACTTACTGAAAATTTGAGTTCTTTTGT
Organism: Poecilia formosa; assembly: GCF_000485575.1. Classification (NCBI taxonomy): domain Eukaryota; kingdom Metazoa; phylum Chordata; class Actinopteri; order Cyprinodontiformes; family Poeciliidae; genus Poecilia; species Poecilia formosa. The sequence continues at coordinate 134,487 of NW_006801061.1, read as the reverse complement.
CCTGAACTTCCACACTGTTCCTGTATGTTGCAGAAAACCTATTATGTTTCAGGAAAGTAACTAGTAAGTACCAAAAAATGTTCCAGAAGAAACTTAGTAACTTAAAATAAAAATTAAAAATAAATCTATCAATTAGATCCAGGAAAATGCATTTCAAGCTCCAGTAAAGTAACCAGTAAGTTCCATGAAAGTTCCAAGAAAGCAACTGGTAGGTTCTGGTAAGTACCAGATAAGATGTGTTTTGAAGTTGCTTCTACATTCTGGTGAAGCCCCTGATAAGTTCCAAGAAAGTAATCTGTAAGTCCCAGGAAAGTATCTGATAAGTGTGAGAAAGTTCCACAATTTCTGCGAAGTAATTTCTAGGTTTAGGGAACACTTGTAAGTTTCAGGAAAGTAACCAGTAAGTTCCATAAAAGTTAACTGGAAGTACTTGATAAATCCCTAAAAGTAACATCTAAGTTTGAGTAAAGCACTCGGTAATTTCCAGAAAGGTAAACAGTAAGAGATATGAAAGTTCGAGGAAAGTACCTTGTAAGTTACAGAAAGTTTCAAGAAATGTTTTGCAAAGCAAGCTCTAAGTTCTGGAAAACTAGTGAACTCTTCTATGAAAGTTCCAGGAAAGTATATGGCAGGTTCTGAACAATAACCACGAGATTCTGGGGAAGTAGAGTGTGTATTATGTAGTGTTGCCTGAAGGGATAATTGGTGAATCTGAAAAAATATTTTTAAATTTTAATGATTGGAGAGTTAAAAGCACTAAAGAATTGGAAGGCACATAACCTCATGAACTGTGGAAAATCGAGAATATTTCATCGACCGGGAATGAAAAATCACCTTGATGTCAGCAGCTGCATGAATGATGAAGCACCTCAAGCATAGGGAGAAGGTTAGTGTGATGAAGCGTGATGGAGAAGAAATGAAATACAATCATACATACACTGAGTATTGGGATGACCTGGACCTCGTCATACTGGAGGATATAAGCGGAGAAAGAAAAAAACAGACACCGAGAGAGATGGCGTGGAAAAAACATAAAAAAGAAGAATATGGAAGGAAATGAAAAACAGCCGAAAGTACAAGTCTACAGCAATACATTAGCCAGCAAATGGAAAAGTTGGGAAAGACAGAAGAGGTGGACGTGTAGCACAAACATTACGGGAAAGTGAAAACAACTTACAGAAAAAGAAAACAAACAGAGCTGCCATAGTAACAAAATTCATCTGGTTAGAAATCCAGCAACACCACACTACTGGGAGGGAACTGTGGGCGCAGACCCAGTCTGAAAATCAGTCTCTCTGAAACAGTGTTTTTGGGGAAAGATCTCTAACATCACGCTAAATCGACGGGAACAGATTTATTGCACAGCGATGTGGAGCAGGTTAGCTTTGACAACATGAATAGTGACCTGTAAAGGACAACAGATTTCTCCCCTCAGTGTGAGACATTTACAGATAAACAAGAATGAACGTGTGACGATTCCGATTCCATTTTTAGCCCGATGTACCTGCGTTTGGCAGCAGAAGAATGTTTGTGGAGGAGCTTCGGGGTTTGGCGCCTTTTTCCACAGCCAGAGAGTTTCTCTTCACACTTTGTCACTACACTGGTCGGAGTGTACCAGAGGAGAGAGGGGGGAGGCGCTGGTGCCAAGCAATCCATCATACCGGACATGCACAAGGCCAACTTTATGGGGATTAGAGAGGCTCTGGTGTGATTGCATGTCTGTGTGCACACGTGTGTTGCCAATGGCAGGACGTGTTGCTCCCTGATGTGCGAGCAAGTGTGTGTGTGTGTGCGTGTGTGTGTGTGTTTTTAGGGGCTTCTGCGTGTGCTCGGTGCGCTGTGTGTGTTACTTTGTGCGCGATTAGGTGCTCAGGCAGATATCGAAGAATGCATGATGGGAAGCCAGCCCGTATTTTTTAAGCAGCGGATGGTAAACAACCTCTGGGTTCAACGGGTTTGAAGCAGCTGGAAAAATTTGCGGAGAGACAGCTCAGAGAGGCAGCAGAGCGCCTCTGCCCGAGGCCCCAGCGAGAGAAGGCAAACTCCAACAAACTTTTTGTAACAAAACCAAACAAAAGTCATTCGGCTCCACAGTTAAACTCGGACTCCTGTCATAAAACATTAACTAATTCGCCGAAGGTCTGTTTGGTCTTCTGAATGTTAATGGTATGTAATTTGGACCCTGGCCAACAATAAAAGAAAAACATGAGTTTTACCTTAGGAGGACTGCCATTCTCCTCTGGAGGAGGGGGCAGAGAAAGTGTCTTGTTGTTGGCGGGTGGTGGCTCCACATGGTAGTCATTGTAGTTGCGGAAGCAGCAAAAGAAAGGGCTAAAAATGCTCCTACTTCGGTGCTTCTTTAGGCTGCTGTTGGACTGGGAGACTGGAAGAGACGACCACAGAGAGAAACAACACCGTTAATCAGACCGCTATCACTCTACATACAGTTTATCTGAGACAACTGCGAAAGAATGAAGTATGTAAGAACACTAGAAAAACAGAGTCAGAACATAGTTTGATCAGTTTAGTCTGGAAACAATGTGGTGTAAATATTTTTTAAACCTTTCTGTCCAATCTAATGTAATGTGGAAAAAGTATTTTTTCATGTTTGTCTGTAAGGATAATGTTCGTTTTCTGCAACACCTACTGAACACTTTCCACAAAAATGTACTTGTGTGAGTCAGCAGAATATTTGCCCAAAAGATCTGGGGATTATCCCAAAGCTTCATTTGGTGAATGTGAAAAGGGCTTTGAATTATTTTTGGTCAGAAATTATTTTTCACCTGGAATTTACCATTTCTGCCTGGTCTCTTTCCAACTTTTGAACCATGAACTCTGATCTAAACTGAGGAAAGTGAGGTCTAACACTTTATAACTTTTTTTTTATAACTTCTTGGATGAGTAGTTGATTTACGGTAGTAGTAATTTTGGTTGACTAATCTCTCTTAGGAGAGTTTCTGACCCATGTTTTCTCAATTTTTCCGATAAAGGTTCTTAGTTTAGTTTGCTGGACTCCCAAAGCCTAAGAAATGTCTTTATCATTTCCAGACTGATAAAGGCCAGTAATTGTACATTTCTTTAGCTTATGGCACAATCTTTTGTTTTTTTAAATATTTTACTCCATGTAGATAGGTTCTCCTTTTTTGTGATTTCTTGATTCTGCGGGTTTGACAGTCATCAGGTCTGAAAGTGGCTAGAGTAATTGCAATGAAAAATGTGGTCAACAGTTAATTTATAATTTAATTCATAGGTGGATCTATATTTTTAAAAGTGGGCCACGATGCTTTGGACAGCCACCTAGCCTTATAAATAAAGCCTAATTTAACAATGTTTTATATCTCTTTGTGTTTTGTTTGACATATTAAAAATTGATTATGTAAAACATTCAAGTGTGACAATAAAATGCCATAAATAAGGGTTAACACAAGAAAATGGTCAGTGATATTTCTATGTGACGCAAACAAACACCCTGTGGCCATTTGTGAACATCAGTTGCTCAATGATTTTAGACAAAGCATGGAAGTTGTTTTAATAAATCTAATCACACAATATTTAAGCAGCTGCTCTTACTATCCCTAAGCTTGTCAATTTTTCTTTTTCTGAAAATTTAAGGATTATTTCATCTCACCTTGGGTGCCCAAACCCTTCAACGTTTAAGTAAAATACATGGTGAAAACAGCAATGGAGATGCAATAATCAAATTATGAATAGACCCACAACTGTCCTCTTCAAAGTCTCCAACATCGTCACATGCGTTACTCACTGACGGTATGACACACAGGCTGTTTCACGTGCCGTATTATCACAACAATAGACTGAGTCACTCAGTGTGGCTTCGGCTCATGCAACAAGAATCACGCAGACAGAAATAGCTGTTATCACCGGGCCCTCTGGGAGTCCAGTTATTAAACATGGGGAAAAAAATCAGAGTGAGAGATTTAATAATATTATGTATTAATATAGTCACATTCAATAAATTAGAATATTATTGAAAAGTTTTTTTTTTGAGTAATTCATTGATTCTGATCTTTTTAATGATGATTTTTTTTTGTTGTTTGTTTTGTTTTTTTTACTTATAGTTGATGAAACAAGCCTCATCGGAAATACTGTACATATTTTAATTTACTGAATATGATACATAGTTGTGGGTTCATCTCCTCCACCTCTGTCTCCAAAGCCCACAGCACATTTCAACCCTGAAAGATCTGTGAACCTGTTCAAATTTGCTATAAGAATAAATGTGTATCTGGGCAGGTTAAGAAATACATTTCAGTTTGCATCACTCATTTAATTTTAGTACACATCTACTGATATTCACCCCAACAACCCCAAAAAGATTTTTTTGAATTGAAGCAAAAAACTACATTTCCATGAGTAAAAAGGGAGCAGAGAGAAGAAAAACAATTATTATGTAACCGACCCCTCTCACATTACAATAAACTGAGTAAATACAGCTGGCCGTACCAAATCAAACGGATTTGCAAAACTAACAACTACATAGCAAATCTCTTTCAAATAGTATTACTTTATTGCATTGACTTACTATTCTTTTTTTTACAGCATGTCCTAAACAAAAAAAAAAATCCACAGCTTCAGTCCTTATATGGAAATGCACACCTATTTTAAAATAGCTTGTAAATATGTACTTTAAAAAAAAATTCTCCAATGATCACTGTCCTTGTGTGTTATAACAGAAAGCATCTGCCCGTCATTTGGCAATAATTTCTTTCTAGTACTGAGTCTCTGAAGGACAACTTATGCAAGACAGCGGCTGCAGAAGTCATCTTTAGAAATGGAAATCCTGAGGTAGGACTGTGAAGTGAGGACTGACTGAATAAAGCAGGAGTCATTTCTGTGCCTTAAAGCTGCATCCATGTTTGCTGCTGTCTTATTAATGCATCTGTGTGTCACACGCAGCACAGTTAGCTGTGCATGCTGTGGCTGCAGAACGATGCCTAAAACTGTCCTAAGGCTACTCATACTGAATCTGACAGGCTGTCTGCAGTTCATTTTCTTTGTTCTCTCTGTCTTTGTAGTCCAAACTCACTCCGGCTCTTCTTCAATCCTCATTTAAAGTCCCAATCAAGTGGCACTTTGGTAGCCTAGCGATGATAAAACGAAGGTAAGATGACTTCCGTATAACGAACAGAGCTTTTAATGGACGAGGCATAAAATAAAGTCATAGGAATATAGACATGGACAAATGCAGAGACTTCTTATGTTTACAGTCAAGAACGTAAATTTAACGTAAATTAAAAAAAAAAAAAGATCAATCACTGGTAAAGCTTCATTAAACATGGAGGGATGTTACATTTCAAGTATTCAGGACCAGATCTATTAGAGCTCTGTGATGTCCAGTTTTGTAAGGTTGGCAAAACACCAATGCTAACACTGCAAACATTAACAAAACCTTAGATTGAACTAAGCATCAGCCCTGATTCTGAAACTATGGTCTCAGTGTTTTGATGTCATTGTTTGGTTCTCCATTTTGGGACAGTTTTCTCTCCCAGTTCTGTTGCCCAGACCAACCGCCTGAACAAAACAGGTGGGAGTGAAAAAAGGGGAAAAGAGCAAAGAGGGAGGCAGAGAGGGGGGACCGAAGGGTGCAAGATGGGAGGGGAGAATAACTGTGGTGAAGTAGCCTATACTTGGGTCCGATTCTTACTCCACCCCCCTCCCAAACCACCATCCTACGCAAACACAGCTCTCCTTTCTCCTAGGGACACAAACAACATAGCTGGGAGTCGACTGCTTCTGGCGACCGAGTGAAGGCACACAAGATGCATGCATCGGGAAAACCGTATGGACGGTCAACAAACCGCATACTACAAAGATTGATTTATGGCAGAAATGTTTTTCTTTTAATGGTCAAAAACGTGTCTGAGGCCAGGTCCGCTTTCATGAGGTCTGAAAATAACTGCAAAGAGTTAAAGGTTTTCCATTTGCCGTAAAGTGCAGAGGCACTGAGCAGACTGCAGCAACAAAAACGACTTTGAAACCAGTTCAAAGAAAAGAACTGAAAAAGCAGTTCACAGTTCTGTTGACAACAGGTATGGCTGGTAACACTGAAAGGCCAGTGCGTGAAAAAGTTTTTTATATCCGCAGAAGGAGAGATCTTTAGCGCAGGTGCATATTATTTGCCCGCTGAGTGAACGTCATCACCCTCAATACCTCCTCTCTTGATGTAAGAGCTGTGCAAAGTGCTTTAAGGGCCGCCGTGTGTATCAATGCTACCGCTGAAGATCAGGTAACAACAACAGAAAGCCCACTAGTCAATCAAAGTGTGCAGGGCCCGGGCTTTCTGTCACATGTTCAGGCGCATTCACTAACGAGGCCGGAAGAGGGAGAAAACGCAGGAAATTCCCTGCATTCCTGACAGGAAGAGATAATCACCCCATGACCCACAGCGTGGAATATTGCCAGACTCCAAGAATAAGATCCCAAGCTTCGCTCAAGACTTTTAAAAGGTGGAATCCACTCGTCCTGCTTTAAATGCACGGAAATACAGACGGTAACTCACTCAGCGCCTGACAGCTTTAGAAGCTTTTCTCAAATCTGAACTTGATCTATAGCTACTGATTTTATCTGCCTTTTCCGCGTAGTGTTTGGCTCTTCAACCTAACAGCGCTTTGCATTTGAAAACATCCAATATGGCATATATCATTAATCAGCTAATCATAGGCGTTATACATGACAAATTCACCATAAAATAACTGGATCCTCCATTAATAAATGCAAGGAAGGACAAACAAACACATCTTAGTGGGAAGTTGGATGTTGTGAATCTTAAAAGCTGAAAAATTGAAAAAGCTGAAAAAGACGAATTTCAAAGATAACGCAAGCAAGTTACTGAACAGACTTTTTGTCATTGCGTAACACAAAGCAAAAGCAGCATTACATTTAGTGTGGACACAATCTTTTTTCGGAGGCAAAATGAGGAACTCATTGAAAAGTATTTTAGCGAAACGATAATCTTGCAAAGTCTTTGCAGTTCGGAGCTTTTACTTTACTTTTACTTTTACTTCTGGTTATCAGTACAAATGTTTTTGAAAACTTTTCAGCTTTTTCAAACTTAAAAGTGATCATAACTACTTTTTTTTTAATCTAGTTACTTTAAAATCATTTTCTAGCACTTATCTGAGACCTGACAACAATTTTTAAAACAACTTATTTCAGGTTTTAAATAAATTAAATTAAATATCTATTCTTCTTAATCTGTCGTCGTGTTTCACCCGAAAACATTCAGCTCAGCTCTTTGGATTTAAAATGTAATCATTAAACTTTGGGTACAAACCGTTCAAATCTAACTACAAATCAAAGTCTAATTTTTGATATTGTAAAATAGAAAACCCTGACAAACAAAAATGACAAAAAGTGTTTATTGCAGGCAGATTTATCGTCACTTAGATGTATTGGCGTATATGTCAGACCTTAAGCAATCCTCTAATAGCCTTTAGATGATCATCCAGGTGGGTAAAGACTACAAGTCCTGAGGGGGTATGAAGGTTAACATGAGAACTGTCTATGTGAACATGCATGTTTAATAATTCAAGTGGAAAACAGACTGGTTTTAAATGGCACAGCAAAGTCCTGCTTACAGTGAGACAAAACAAGCCAGAGGGATTTCTGTGCCGTCTCTCCGCTTAACTCACAAAAACACCTTCAGATTATGAATGCAACAACCACAAAACTTAAAACGACATGATGAAACTCTGCCATCACCAAAGGCGGTGGGCGCGATTTCACAGGATATCTGGCGCCTCCCTCCTTTGCTTTGAAAGTGGAACCAGCTGTCTACATCTTACGTAAGGACGCGCGAGATAAAATACTTATTCGACAGCAACAACAGACCCCAACACACTACAAACACACACGGATATACAGGTTGTTCACCGTTTGCTTTTACCTTATCTAATGTACTGGGCTGACAATGCAGACAGTGTGAGGAGATGAAGTTGTTTCCCTCTCTGGCTGCCATTACCCAAAAGAGGAAACTCCTCTGTGCAAGTTGTCAGCAGAGTAATACCACAGATGGAGCCTTGACAGGGATACAGTATCTACTGGATAGGGATAACAAGTAGTACATACTTCAGAATTTGCAGAAGTTACACTGTATTGCAACATACATATTGTGGTGATTTAACAAAAAAAAAAAAATGCTGCCCGAAAAAATGCTGCCTTAAAAATTTCTCAGCTTCACTAAACATTTCATGAAGTGCGATTGTTTTACAAAAAATCCAGCAAGGTTTTGATTTTTTAAAGGCAAATATATATATATAAACGTGTATTACCATGTATGAAACAAGATGTGTTGTGCATGCCTATGGTTTTAAACTGACAACGTTTTTTTGCTGGAAAATACGCTAAAAGGCTGTGTAACAACTGCAAACACAGAAAAGGACAGAGTGAGCGCCTCGATTTTCCGCCAAGCGCTTGCTATAAAGGAAATCTGGGTGAGGTTTGTGAAGTAAATGGATGAATTGGAAGGATTTCTCTGCACCCACCACAAACAGTCTTTTATATTCCTCAAATTGCTAAATAATTACCTTCAATCTTGACTTCAACAGAAAAATCCCAAGCTGAGTGACAAGCACACAATGAAGTCAGGACAGGTAGCTCTAGAGGAGTCAGCAGTACAAGTGTTGTTTGTGAGCATAATGTTTTTTCACACTACTTCAGCACAGTTGAACCTTCACAATAAAAACACTGAGTGACTGTGGGGAGCAGAGTGAGACTTAAGGTACACTGTTTGCGTTCGATTCTTTATGCTCCGATCATGCAGGGTCAAATTGCTGCGGAGTTCTGACCAAAACAGACCCAAAGTCTGTCTTGGTCGGACAATCGGAGACGCAGTCACAGGGAGTCGCTTGCGGTCTACAAAACCCCATTAACTTTAATGTGTTGCAATTGCTGTGTACATCATCCAACCAAATTTCCTGTTGGATTGGACGCCAAAGCGGACATGGTGGGTCTTGGCCTTTACGCTTAGCTGTTTCCAATCACTGCCACTGCTCTGTACAAGCACGGTGTGACTCACTAATATAAAATGTTACTGCACTTTTACTATATTCTCAGTTATCTTGTGCTTATTTTCTTTTTCATTTTATGTATTTTTCCATTTTGAACAAAATAATCAATATATTTATGCAACGCTACAAGCCTGAATATATTTGAAAAAAAAAAGTTTAAAATATGATGTCTTTGCAGTTTGTTTTTAAGATATGCTTTATCTTCTTGTGTTCTTGGCCCAATAAGCAATAAAAAAAATCCTAAAACAACTTAAATTGGATATGCCAAGCAAATGTATTGTTCCAAAGCATCCAAACTGAATCCATCCATTTCAGTCAATTTATCACACAAAGTGAAATGGATAAAAGAAACTGTCAGTCTCTTAATGTTGGGATAATTACTGGTCTGTCTAAATACAAAATCACTGCACCACAACACCATCTTATTGGAAAGTCAAAAATGACTCCAACGTCATGTTCTTTTTTTCCCCTTTAAACATAAACACTGGCCAAACTAAACTGATCACAAGACAGGAAAACACCTTGCTGATTGTGAATAGAAAAGTGTGACTTTTAACTACTGCCATTCACTGCTGTTATTTTGACACAATATATTGGCGACAGTGTGGTTGGAATGGAAGTGCCATCGCATCTGCTGGTCTGAATGGGAACAAAAATGATGTTATCTAAGATTTGCTACAATTTATATTCAACTGGAATTTCTTTCACAAGTGTCCATTCATCTGGACATGGTAATAAGTGTTGACTGGGCTCCAGCCATCTTCCAACTCTTTGCCAAATGTTCTTGAAATTAGTTCGGTAGATTTTTCTACAATCGATCCAAGAAGTAAAATTAATCTGCAAAGGTCACAGAATTGTTTCTAGGATCTTCTTTTGCCTGTCAAATAATAATAATAAAAAAACACCACACACACACACACACACTTGGCAGGAATCTACATGTAAATTAAAAAGAGAATGTGCATTTCTGCCTGAATACTCAACAAACTGTTACAGCTCTTCTTAAGAACCTCATTAAAGCAAGCTCTGCTGTTGCTCGTTAAAAAAAAAAAAAAAATCTTGTTTATTTTACCAGAGAGAAATTCCCGCCAAGAGGGGTGACGACAGTTATAATTGCTCTGCTTATGAAACAATATTTACTCCAAACAGCAGCTGCTTCACAATGCACTTAAACACACACACACACAAACGCAGCGGACACACGCAAAAACGCAAAAAAAAATAAATAAATAAAAACTGAGTGACAGTTGTTTGTGTCACACTTTGTGTTCTCACCAGAGTCCACAGTGGGCTATGTATGAGGCCATCAAAGCAATAATAGCTCAGTATGATAAAATTAACTCCCAATAAGCCTCCGTACTTTCCCACACAGACAGCTGAGGCTGGAAATTACAGTGTGTGGAGGTACACTCTGTCCACATGCCTTTTTCTGTCAAACTCACTGACCCTCGACTGCCCTTCTGGATTTACTTCCAAACTTACCCAGGAAGAGTCATGCATGTATATATAGTGTGTGTATATATATATATATATATATATATATTCATCCCACACTCCCTTTTGCAAGTCACATTACGCCATAAACATTTTGAATATGGTGGTTTGCTGTGACTTCCATGTATAAATGATTTGGTTGGGCTTCGGAGCAGATGTAGGTGGGTCTGCCCCTCTGCAGCTGTACAGAAGCGTAGGAGCAGCACGGTGACAGAGCCAGCCTGCCTGCAGCTCCTGGAGGATGAGTTCTGCTGCCTCTCTCTCTCTCTCTCCGTCTGCTGATGAAGATGACGACAAAAAAAAAAAAAAAATGGCGGGGACAAACTCAGAGAGAGCTGAGGGGGGGAAAAATAATGAGGAAGATCTGACTATTCTGTAAGCGCTACACAACAGAATAGTCTCAGTCGTCCCCATCACGGCTCGCGCTCCATGAGAAGACTGTCTGAAGCTTGTTATTTATCTATTTTTAATATTCACCTCCACAGCTGTTCTCTAGCAGCCAAACGCTTAGTGACTGATGGGAAATCCCCCCTTGCCTATATGTTGATAAACAACAAGCAGAAGTAAAAAAAAAAATATCTCAGAGGTGAATAAAACCACATCCTCGGGCCTCATGCATGTTCGAGCGAGTTTTGTGATGTGCAACTTTAACATCAGTAATGAAAGCTGGTAATGGACAGACAGGAGCTTGTACTCATTCTAAGCTAATGTCTCATTTAGAAGGCAGGACTTTTTTTATTTTATTTTAACAGAAATTTAATTCACACTAATTATTAGACAGGCTCCAAAAACCAAAAAAAAGGTTGCATCTTTTTGCACAGCGAGTATTTTACATGTTTTCAGGTGTTTGTATTACTTAGTAAAATTGGGTAAAAGGATAAAACTTGCTGGACATATGAAGGTCTAAACGAGGGCTCTGGGTAGTCCTGATGTTTCAACTGCGTCTGCTGCTCAGAGGAAGACTGACTTTTCATTCATGGCTGTCTTTGTGGAGAAGAAGGATCTAGAAGACAAGAAGGATCTAATTGAGGAGAAAATGCTGAATCTCCAGACCGAGCTCGATCCGATAACACCGAGACGTCATCAGCGTTCTTTTTCCCCCCCGACTTTAGGAAGCTCCTCTACAGGCACAAGTCATTACGAACTGATTAAATGTTGCTAAGCCTTGCTCTTCTGAAACCCGAACAGCTTTCAGTTTTGTTCTCGGTAAAGCCCACTCATGATTGAGTAGGCACTGAAACGTCAAATTGCATTTCTTGCTGTAAATCCCTTTCTTTCTTTCTTTTTTTTTTTTGCACATTAAATGCCTGCTTGTTATGGATGGAAGGGAAGTAAACAAGTAGGTCATCTATTTGTGTCTGTGTGTGTGTGTGTGTGTTGGCGTGAGCATGTTTCCCATGCCTCTTCTTTCTGAAAGGCATTCATCTCTTCATTTTCACACACAGCCATGTCCTACTTAGAGGCCCTGAGATTCACAGTTAAACAGAGTTCACCTTTACCTCTGGAGGATGAGACGAGGTCTTCCTTGTACATGTTATGATCCCCTGTTCTGCGTGCGAATGTCTAGTTGTTGTATTGTTTAAAAAAAAAAAAACGTCATTCTGTCAAATATTACACAAACTGCTGTGCAGCATAATTCAGGAGGTGTGATGGAAAATCGTTGAGGAGAAAACACGTTCTCTGTTTAGGATGGCCAATTAGTGATGATAAATGCCAAGCAGTAGAGGGCAAAATATGCAGAAAGACCGACCCCTTGTCACAGAAACCCAAGCGCTTTCTCCTGCTCTTTCTTCTCGACATCCGCGCGCATCCTCGCTCTTGACCTCTGCCTCCTTTTCTGACTGTATTGATCTGTTATGACTACGTTTGTTTGGCCGAACGGATGCTGAATTAAGAGGAGCTTGTGAATTCCGGCGATAAACAATCTTTGAAGTGGAGAAAAGCAGCCGGCAGCAGGCGGCTCTTTGGCTCCAAACGGAGCATGACGCAAGTCAACAACAACACCAGGCATTTAAATAAAGGCATCACAAGCATGCTCCAGCAGAACAAGAATGTCAGAGTTAATGAGAAGTCTGAATTTTGATGGAGCCAAAGCAACTATATCTGTCAGCACAAAAAAAAAAATTCATATGAAGCCAAATGATATCATCAATGTAGTTGAAATCTTCGGTAATTCTCATTTGAGAGAATCTTTCCTCAAAACAAACAATATCAGCATTTTCGCTGCACTTGGAGCCCATATTCAATCATGAAACTGGCCATCGACGCCGTCAAATAGTGCCGTCCAATGCAAACGGACATAAAAATAGACCCAGAAAAACCCCAAACGCCTGCTCTGCAGAAAAACTTCCAAGAACAGACGGTACAAATAAATATTGAGTTGAACACATTTTAAGAGTATTTTGTAAGGTTAAAACCACAAAATTCAATGTATCTTCTTAAGACTTTATGGGATGTACCGACACAAATGGCTTTGAAATGGAAAACAAAGGATAAATATTTTACATTTTTCACAGAAAATCTAAAATAAAAAGCTTGTGGCAAACTGTAAAAAAAAAGAAGGACTTTTTAGGCTTTCTTTCAACAATAAGTTACCTTCTGAAGCTAATTTCACTGAGTTTCAATTAGCTGCTTCAGAGCATCAATAAATGCAAATGCACACACCGCTTTTCTAAATCAGTGTTTCAATTTCCATTTCTATATTTCACAGGCCGTGTCCAGGTCTATTTACACTTTCTGTTGCACGTTGAGCTTCTGGATTATCGGGCTCTGGTTGACGTGGATACAAGATATCAACAAGACAATATTTATGAAATTGTGCTCTAAACTGGAAGCTAGCCTGGAACTTGTGAGCAAGACCATGTGGACTTCCTGTCCACATATGGTTTAAGTCTTAATAGTCACCAAGTGTAGGAGTGAGGAAAGATACGGCCCACACTGTTTTCCCCAGTGGATTTTCACAGGATGAGTCGGAGAGTAGCTGCTTCTTTGCTAAGTCTGACAAGTGATAGTTATAAAGGATGCCTCATATTAACTGCTATCCTGAGTATTTATTGTGAGCAGATGTAATCATTTATCTTAAGTATTTCGATTGCATTCTGTCCTAACACAAGTAATTATAACTTCCTTGTCTTTTTATATACTTATCAGTTTCCAGGAAGAATGAAAACACATTAGATAAACTACAGCTTAACTTGTAATTGTGCTTTAAAAAAAATCTAAATATTAGGCACACTCAAAAAGTTACACTAAATAGACCCAAAAGAGAAAACTGACATGTTCAAGTGTCCTACAAATATTTCAATGCATTTTATTGGGATTTTATGGGATAGACCACAAAAAAAAAAAAAAAAATTGTGCAGGAAAATTGGTCAAACCATATTTGCTTTAGTCTTTAACTCTCCCACAGTCGTAAGAGATGGGGTCACACTGGTGGGGTCACACAGACCCCGCGCGCGCTTTTTACGAGTATTTTTATGTGTGGTTTCTGGGACCCCACGGCCTGACAGGAAATCCTCCACTCCCAAATGTGTTTCCACACAATGGGCTTTAACTACAAAGATTCCACAGAAGCAGCGTTAAAGTGCATGAGCCAAAAAAAAAAAAAGTAAGTACACACAGTAAGTGTGCTACTGGTTGCCGTCATGGAGAGCCCGTACAAAAACAAGATAAAGAAGGTAAAGCAGAAAGTCCTTATGCCTGGGGTATAATAATAATAATCGTAATAATAGTAATAACAATATATTTCCTTTAACTAAGTATGCAACGTTGTACAACACAACTCTCTTTTGAAAGTAACTTCCTTCTGTGTCCATAGCGATCAGACTTGTTGAGTGGATGACAAATGTCAAGAGATTCTCACACCCGAGTTATGTATCTTTCCAGCTCCTCTAGAGTTACTGTTGGCTTCTCAGCTACTTCACCGACTAATACTCTGTTTGCCTGTAAAGTCAGGTTATTTGGATAGCCATGGCTTGATTTCCATTTTCAGATTAATTGAGTGGTGCTCTGCAAGAAGTTATCACTGAGTGCAACTGGTTACACTAGATGTTATTTACAAGCATCCCACACACAACACAGTTTACTGTTTTTTCTTTTCTTTTTACAGATTTCCACGAATTTTGAAAACCATCAATCCTTTATCTCCCACTTCACATTTAACCTTCCCAATGAGCTGCCCAAATTGGAACTGGACTAGAGAAATAAAGATGTCTCAGGAAATGTCTTCTCTAAAACTTTTCCCCAGAGGTAAATATAATCAGTTTTTCTGAGCTGCTCTGGATGAAAGGTGTTTATAAATTGGTAATAAGGACCTGAACCTCAGGGCTCCGAGTTCAACTTTTTTTTTTTCCTCCTCCTCCTCCTCCTCATCCTCTCAGTCAAAACGCTGCACTGAATATTGACTTTACTGTATGCACACCGCAGTCCAACGCGATTCCCAGAGGACGGAGAAGCCTCTAACCGAGCACAAGCTCCCCAACACTTTGAGGCTGGCCGTGGCAGCGGAGTGCTGTGCACAGGAGACTGCCAAGTTGTGCCAGAGACTCAGAGACAGCCAAAACTCACAGTAGCTCTCCCCCACTTACCAGAGCTGCTCACTCTTCTGCAGGTGTGGTCCCCTCATCATAAACACTTTAGTAATGTGCAGCATCGGGTTCCAGGAATAACCTCAAAAACCAATTGCGCATGAAATCAGAGGCTTTTTCAAGATTAATATATAATTACAGCTTCAGTGTTTTTCTTTCCTCGTTTCTCCAGGGAATGCAAATAATTTCTAACCAACAGTCAGAGGGAGTGATATTGTTTAACATGCTATTGGCGTGCAGAAATCCCAGCATCTGCTGCTCCTCCGTGTGTGTGCGTGCGTGCGTGTGTGTGCGCGTCTTCTCCGGTTACATACATGTTTCTCGCTCACGTGAAGCAAATAAGAAGGAGCTTTCTTGAGCATTCGGTTGAAACTAGATGTTTACATGCACTGCACAGAAAGATGCAGTGCTTTAAATATCACTGTATGTAATTAAATCGGGCTAAACACTTCCTGTTGTAGTTTAGTCAGGGCTACCACAAATATTTCTTCTTCATTTAATGATTGATTTGTTTTTTTCCTAATTGATGATGTCTTTCAGTATTCCATTTTCACACAAGGAAGGCTTATGTTTGATGTTTTGCCTTAAAATCTATCCACCGGCATGCTTCCATTGAATTACAATTTTGTGAATTAAGGTAACGAAGACATGGAAAGCCATGGAATGATCCGGGTTTTCCCAAATTGTTTCAAAGCATAGTAAAAAAGAAAACGTTTACTTCAGTTTTATGTCAAACAGTGAGAAGAAACAATATATGTCTTTTAACCTTTTAATTATGTTTGGTATTTAAAATATTACCCTGTATCTGTAGTTGGTGCAGCTCCAGGTAACCTCAATTTAGGAGAAGTTACACTATTCCCATTCAGAAAGTCATTTACTTTTGCTTTTATTTCCAGGATGCTGTTTCTTGAAGTAGTATTTTTTTAGGGACTCCTCAGTAAACTCACAAATAAATAGCCACAACAGCGTGACAGAAGCTTTCTGTTCATGAGACTCCGCATTAGACTTAATCTTCTCTTCTTCTCAGATAAGCAACAAATATTAAGGAAAATTCAAAAAGACGATCAATAAATAGATCAATGTGCAATGGCTCCATTAGTCTGCTTTCAAAATTGCTGTGTGGCCTGCCTGACATATATCACACCTTAAAACGTAAAGAGCTAAAGTCAGATTTAGTCTAATCTGATTAAGGTAAATAGCTTGTCCATTGACACCTGCTTTGACTGTTAGATTAAGAAAAGCCTGAGTGAATTACTAAGTGAGAGTGAGGCCAGGCGCCTCATGACTCCCCCTCCCCTTTTTGTTAGTCCAGCAATTACATCTCATTGCATCATACTATGAAAACTGTGGCTACCTAATTCAGTGAACATAGATTCACGGAAATCTATGTTTGAAATGTGAGCACTCTGAGGAGAGTGTTTGCTAAATTATGACTAAGTAAGCTATTTTAGACTCAAGTAAAAATCTAATGTGTCCCATTGTAGATTCGAACAATATGAAGAGATGCATAAATGGAAAGTACTGCCCCGCCACAAGCGCCATACAAGCACTTGTGATTAAATCTGTTTAGCAGACAAGTTGAATCTGCACCTAGTAAAACGTTTAGAAGAAACTCAAACATAGGTCTTATATGGCATGACTTCTTCCAACGAGCAGCACAAAATTAGCCGAGCAAAAACAGCCGGACAGTGCTCTGAAATATTCAACGTGTGAAAGCGTGTATTCATTTGCGGCCTCGCTGCAGGCAGGTCAAAGAGAAAACCTGCAGAACGAGTGCTGTTTGCCGTCAGCTTTGGCAGAGCTGGGAAGTGAAGGGCAGGCACTCCATCCCTGAAGCCCCCCGGTCAAACCCCCCCTTGGTTTTACCGATTGACTGAGGGTGTGTTTGTTTTCAGCTAGTTGTGGGGACCAGAGGCTGACAGGATGCCAGAGGGACATTGTAAATATTTTGGATATGGGTCAGTTTGCCCCCTTTGCCAATTTGTACCCCAATTTCCTACCTTCATTTAGTCAGTTAAAACTATTGCAGTTTGGTACTTTCATGACTCGTGAGAAACAAATAGACATAAAAACGCTCAAGCGTCGCTTATAACGTAAATGTACATTGCTAGATTTCACTGAAAACCTAGCATGGCGAACCTTTTGCATTTATTCATATTTGATCCCTATTTGAGTCAGTTTGCTCTGGTAATAGATGAGAGATTAACACATCTGCTCATCCTAAAATAGCTGAACAAACTCCTTTTGACAGATACTGATTATCCAAGTCATGAAACCACATTTATTTAGATAGAATGATGTGCTGAATATAGTAAAATTACTTTAAATAAGCGGTTATCATAGTGAGTACAGATGTTTCAAATGAGTTTACAGAATGACTCCTTGTACTACATATCCAGTGTTGGACTACTATGCATTTCATACTTACAAGTGGGCAAACCTTGAAGGGGACCAACTTCCAAAACAATTGCAGAATGATTGAAATTTTCCAAATCAAAGTTTAAGTTTGTTTTTATTTCTTCATAAATACGGCATTAGTTTGTGAAGCGTTTTCATTCACCAAAACACATGAAAACATTCATTTGGTGAATGAAAACATTTGTTTTCACCAAATGTACTTGGCACTGTAATGCTACCGAACCAATACGCAAATAAACAAAGTATTAAAGTGGAGAGCACGCACGCTAAGGATGCACATTGGGCAATGACATCATTGCTAGGCCACAAGGTATGTATTATGTTTTTTTCTTTTTTAAATAAAAAAAGTCATGTTCATTCGGGATGCACAAGCCAAATTAAAAGGCCCGTACCTGAATGTTTTGGTATAATTACTTGGTACCATAACGCAACCAGTTATTACATAACACCACTGCTCACTGGACACCTTAATTATAGGCTTAAGTATTAGGTAGTGTGTGTTAAAATGAGGTATGACTGTACTGACTAAAGGCCTTAGGAATTATATGAGTCAACAGTGTCTTAAAGTTGATATAAAAACAAAGATGCGTGTTTCGAGTTGAACTTAGCTTAAGGTTGGGGTGTGCTTTAATGCCATACGCCAACAGTTTCCTTTCAAATATTAACCTCTAAGTAAGTAATTAAGTAACCAGTGTTTACTTAATTTTTTGTCAAAATGACTCAGATCTGTCATGATTTTAATGCATTTTTGTTATTTTTTATTTTAAATTGGAGGGTATTGTTTTCTTCTTTTTTAGCTTTCTCTTTGCTTTACTGTATTTTTTTTTTTGCTAATGGTGTGAGTATTACTCAACTTTAAACACATCTTTGTAACTGGCTTTCATTTTGTTCTGCACAGCGACGTGACTGAAAGTGATCATGAATTAAGTCATTACTGCGTATCTGAAATAGCAGTCAAAAATGATCGAGTAGGCACAGTGTGTGTCAGTGTTTTAAGTCATCTCTGGTCAGCGGCCGAACCCGGATTTGATCCCTCCAGATTAATTATCAGATTTCACACGTCATCTGGGACTCACTGTTCAAGGCGAGCAAACGCTCTGAACACAGTGTGGGGAATTCTGAATTAGAGATTAAAATAAGCTAAAAAAGGGGAGGAAAAAAAACACATTTTAATAGCACAAACTTCTCCATTCTCTGTTGGCGATTGTTTTTAGGTGGGATTACATTACACTGAGCTCCTTGGAGAAGAAAATTGAAAACAATGGGGTAGCAAGCAAATAAAAGACTTTTGGAGTTCTAAATAAACAAACATTTTGTGAATAGAATAAAGATTACACACACAAAAACACTTTGCCTAATTAGATTTAGTTTAAAATGTATTTACTGAAGTAAAAAACAAAATCCATGAACATGGCTTTTGATTGGAATAAAAAGTGTTTTTCATTTGACCAACTGGTCAATAGAGCCAAAATCCTCATTTTTCCAGTCAGCGAACACATTTTATCTCAGCATTACCAGGTAAAGAGCAACACTTTTTAGTGAGAACATTGTTAGTAAAAACAACAACAAAAAAACACATCAAATTAGCTGTTTTTAAAACCAGCAACGTTTTTTTCATAATGAAACCATTATAAGCACAAATATACATATATTTTAAAGAGAAACTGTATTTTCTACAGCATACCGTTACATGTCATTCATGCTGGAAGACAGTGAGAGAGAGCAAGGCTTTGTTTTTTGTTTTTTTATATCTTCCATCTGTTACATACAAGCACATCTCAGCAAATTGGGATACGTGATCCGAAGAGCCCAATTTATCAAATCAAAAGTGCTTTTGAAAATAACTTTTTCACTAAGCATGCATTTCTCCATTTAAAAAAAAGTTTTTTTTTTATTGGTGTGATGTCATATTCTAATCTTAAATTATCTTAAATATAATATGCTAATATAATTAGCAGACATAAAAGTGTTACGACATCCTTCTCTGTGAGATCGGTGTTTCATTCAGTGAAGTAAGTGGTGTGTGTACGTAGATACATAAATGCATGTGGTGTGTCTGTGTGTGCTCTTAAATCTTCTCGTATTATATTTTTACTTTATTTTTATTTTTTTGTCTAAAACAGAATACTCCAAAGATTGTCCTCCGCAGGACAAATGCTGCGTAAACCGTTATCTCAAATTGGCCACAAAATTCTGATTGGTTTATCTTTACGAGCCATGAAGGAGATGCTGTCTTAATTAGGGGGGCTTACAGTGATTCAGAATGCTGCATGTCAGAGCTGCTCAGAGTGTGGATGATACCAAAAGGTGACCTTTTTCTCCAAGGAGAGCAGTGAGTGTAGCAGTGAGGACACTGTGGTCCCTCTGGCCTCCCAGCACTCAGTGGCTCGCTGGGATGGGTGCTAGTTAGTGTCAGCCACTAAGTAAACCTGTGTTACTCTAAAACTGTTTTGCTATGACCGTTGGCTAATAAATGCACTTCAAATGTTGATGAAACCCCCTGACTAATGATGAGGATCCGCCATCAGTCTCTTTACAATTGTTGCACACAGAAGAAGAAGAAGAAGAAAAAGAAGAAAAGACTGTGCTGTCTCTCGGCTTCTGTGATCTGCACAGAAGCTGCTCAGCTGTTGTTTATTATGCAGGTGGAGGTTGACGTTTATACAGAGACTTTTCCTCATGGAATATTTTATAAGAGAACTGATGATGCTTATGTTCTCTTTTTTGCAGCAGCAGCAGCAGGTGGTAAATATTTGAACATGCACTGCCTTATTCGTTTATTTCTATATTGGTGTCCCTCATGTATTTCAGCTTGCTGCACAATTTATCTTATTTATGTTTAATGAATTTACTGTAATATCTGTTTAGGTTTTTAAAGGTTTGCCACTCTTGCCTGTTTGCACACATTTAGCTACGGTTTATTTAAAAAAAAAATAAAATAAAATAAATAAGTAACATCTGCTGTGGCTTTTGCAACGCTGCCTCAAGATTATCAGCGGTCACCATCTGGCCACCCCTTAGAAAAGTTTCTGGGGGCGCCCCTGGTTACAGGGGTAGCTTAGCACAATATGTTCCCGTGAATTTCGATCAATTCATTGCGTTAGTTTCCCCAGTAGTAGTGGCAGATCTGTACTCCTGTTGATGCTGGCATGTATTTGTGAGCAGTGTAAAGGAGAAGGTAATGTTGTACCCGCCCCCCTGTAGTAAACCCTCACACTTGAGGGAAAAACATACACATGATTTAATTGAGCTAAATTAAACGTGTGCGTGGTGGCAACGAAATAAAGCCCCTAACAAAGTTACAGCATACTCCCAGCCGAATTGGGGGGGGGAGTAAAGCAGGCAGGTTTTTGTGGGTAACGTTTCCCTGCTTCACCCAAACAATGGAGGATTTTTACGTCGATACTGTTTTGCTATTGCGGTCCAGAGATTCCTCTTTGCTACAGAGGGCTACTGATCTGGACAGATTGTCGCCGCGCTAACAGCCGAATCCAGAAATAAATAACCAAACGCCATAAAAACAAACAAACAAAAAAACAAAAACGAAAAAAAACAAAAAAAACAGCGAACAGATTGTGTCAATGGACATTTTTGCGCGGGCTTACCTTTATCTTGACTCGATGAGATGCTCTCCTCCTCTTTCGGATTTGCAACCTGTGTTATTATGGACGTGTTGTCCATGGAAACGAGATGTTGCGCACCTTTGGCTGCACCGCTTTATTCTTCGGCGATCATCACCCGGCGCGCTGCTACAGCTACGGTCCCCCGGCTGTGCACAGGCTGCTGCTACGTGCACCATTAAAATCCCATTTCACTGGAACCGTGCAAGTCCCATCCGCTCAAAAACATTGGAGGGGGAGAAAGAAAGAAAGAAAGAAAGAAAGAAAGAAAGAAAGAAAGAAAGAAAGAAAGAAAGAAAGAAAAAAAAACAGCTCAGGGAGATGAAAGCGCACCGAGGATCCCTTTCAGACGTGAAGTGACAGCTCCGACGTGCAAGAGACAAACAAAAGCGTCAGTCCTGCTCTGAAGCCGCCGTATGTGTCCTCTGTGGTCGCTGCTGCTGCGGGCAGCATAGCCCCCGCCTTCTGCCGCGGCTGTAGCTGCTGCTGCTACTGTGCGCTCCGGCTTCAGTCCACACACTACAATATCAACTGCGTAATATGGTTACAGTGTTTACCCAGAGATGGCGACCGTCCTCCTGCCTGCCACAAGCTTGCGCTCCACAACAACGCGCCTCCAGCGTGGCTATGATACACTAAAGTGCATGCTGCTGAATATCAGCCTGTTTGTCCGACTCCCTCTTTTTTTAATGTGATTTTTTTTGCTAAAAAAAAAAAAGAGATGATAAATACTTTAATTCATTTATATTTAAAGATTATGTTTAGATACTTCCGGTGCCCTTCAAAAGTATCCATAACCACTGAAGTTTTTCAAACATTTCAAGCCACAACATGAAGCTTCAATGTTTACTGGAGTTTTTCTGCAAGTGAAAGACTAACACAAAGTAGTGTATTATTCTGAAGACGGGAAATTTTTACTTGGTTTTCATGAATTTTTATTTATTTATTTATTTTTTACAAATGTAAAGCTGAAGTGTGGCGTGCATTTGCATTTACCGCCTTTTACTCTGCATAAGCAGAATCTATTATAATCAGCTGCCTTCAGAGTTCACCTAATTACTGATACAGGAATTATAATTACCCAACAAAACTAGTCTTTCTGGAACAGTGGAAGTAAGGTATAAGTTCTGTTTGCAGTTTAAATAAAATCAGCAAATAAGTTTCTTCAGCAGTTACAGGGTGGTCAGATTTGATGGGCACAATTAGTGGAGAAGCGCATGCAGGAAGGAAACCTGTTGGAGTCTGAAAAAGTCTTGAAACTGCAGATGTTTAGCCATAGTGCCTGAAGGATTTCACATTACAGTGCATAACCAAACAGGACAATCTCCAAATATTTTTTCTCCTTCAACTGCTCTGTAAATGAGCACAAATGAATTTTAAGCAAAATATTTGAAAAATGCACTTATACAACCATCTGAAGCATCTGACGGGCAAAAAAAAAAAAAAATATTGATAAAACCGTGAAGTTGTTTAAGATGGTAAATAACTACTGAACCAATGTAATTAAAAATTATTTCAACCCCAGAAAAACAAACAAAAAGAACACTAACCAAAGCTAAATCAGATGCGGACGGTGTAAATTTGTTTAACTGAGCTATCCGGACCGACCAAGCCTTGTGAAAAAAGTAATCACCCACGGTCTTAAGAAATAAAACGTCATCTAAAGAAAGGTGTGTCTTGTTACGTATGGCTTAAAAAAAACAGAAGTTTTGCAAAACACTATACCTCAGTCAAACATGGTAAATTGCTTGTGTTAGTGGAACAATGAATTGCTCTTATGTGGCTGAATTAAAACGTTTCTGCAAAGAAGAGAGAGGCAAAAATGTCCCCACAGCATGAAAAGTTTATTTACGGTTAGAGGAAGCAAGTTCTCACCCCCAAGCGCGGCCCATCCAGTTATCACGATGAGGGAGCAATTACTTTTTCACATCAGAGTCAGATTAGGTTGGAAAGCTTGCTTTAACAGTAAACGAAATTCTATATTTGAAAACTGCATTTCATAAATACTGTGCTCATCCTCGATTTTACGTTACGATCTGAAACAGTCAAGCGTAAGAAAATAGCAGGAATATAAGAAATCTGTTAAAAGGCTAATATTTTTCTCACATTATCTTGGACCTCAAATAAGATTTTAAATACGGTTTTATTCTGAATGATAGACTTGATTTTTGATTTGTGTGTGCAGTCATATATTTTGATCGCTGGCATTTCTTTAGACGTTGGTCTTTTGCTTCGATACCGTTTCAAATTAGAGACCCTCTTAGCACGTCTTCAAACAGAAATCATTTCTAAATTAGTGTACAACATCAGTGTTAATCAATGTTAAGACCTTCACCCTGTTAATCCCCTATGAAACAAGCAGAACTCGTTCAGCTTCAGTCTCAATGGACTGTAGAATAACAGCAGGGGAGATAAAGTGGTTTTCTGGTCCACTGCCAGTGGTGACGCATTCACTGGCCTTCCCTAGTCACATCAGCTGTTCCCTTTAATGGAGCCTAGGAACACGTCGCCCCAAAGGACCCCACCTGGGAAATGAGTGTCTGATGATGGCGTACGGACAGAAGGGAAGCAGTGGTAGGTGCGGGCTGTCATCTGCTGATGCTGCTCATAATTAGTGTGTAATCTAATTGCAGACATGTTGCTCTCAATGTGGGTCAGTGGCTGTGTCCTGGTGGCCCACAACGGCGTATGTGTACAACTGACACCACGGCGCAGCTCTCACAGCTACTTTGCACAATCACGTTCAGTCCATCTCAGGTTACTGAGTCTGCCCAGACTGGACAGATAATTGAAATCTGATGACATACAAAACCGCACTGCATGATGCAGGTTGTGGATACATTAAAAACAAGGAATGAAATGTTTGAGATTTTATAATCAGCGAAACACCCATGACGCACCGCAGTTTCACCGCTGATGGTATTCATATATTTTATTGTAAGTAGTAAGAAAAGAACAATAACGTAGAGGTTCTGTTTACATTTAAAAATAATTTTCAGTCATATTACTTGTACTGGAAATGATAAATGACAACTCCTTGAATAAGATTTCATGTATTTAGAACTTTTCTTCATGTTGTTTGTTACAACAATAAGCTGTAAATGTGTGTTTTACAGTGATTTGATGTGACAGACTGACACAAGCAGAACATAACAGTGGTTTTTAAAAGTATAAAAATCAGAAAAGATCAAATTACAAACAGATGGAGTCAACTTATTAGGTGGCTTGAGAACACAGTACTTTGAAGGCATTGTACATTTCAAGTTTGAGTGTGGGATTCAAACCAATTAAATATGTAATTTTGATCCAGTTATTTTCAGTATTTCTACATCACTTAACTCCAAACTTCACCAGAAACTACAATGTAGGAGTTCAACTTTCACCTCAAAAGTCTGCAGCAGCGCTGAAAGGAAAGACTTCTATGAGCCTGAGTAGAGCTTGTTTTCAGTGCCCTCTAGTGACTGAAAGCAAATACTGCATATTCTACACAAGAACATGTTTTCTAAATAACCTGGAAATCAAAACAAACATCTGACTATATCGCAAACATAATTTTCGTAGAAAAAAAAAACTATCCATAAAGCTTAGTAAAAGACAAACATATGATAAAAAGTATAATTGGGGAGTAGTCCTGGGTTTGATTCATGCTTGCATGTCTTCCCCCCCATCTTTCTATGTCCATTTCCTGTCTGGTGACAGTGCAGTGCCAAAAAAAATCTTATAAAAAAAGGCAGTACGTTGGCACCGATTGTACAATAGAAGAGTGTTCAGCTGTCTCTTGATCATTAAAATTTGGCATCTAAACAGCCACAGGTCCCTGAAGCCTTTTAAAGTCATCTGGTATACTTTATCAGATCTTCTGAAGGACCTTTGTTAACGTCTCCCAAAGATGGACAGAATGTTTAATCTGGGCATTATCGATCAGTTGATATCAGTCAATATCGATAATTGGCAATATTGATAATTAGCTGTTATTTTGTTTTAAATAGATTAAATTAGCTTTCTTGTTTAATCCAGTTTTCACTCCATGCCATTGTTTATTTTTAAACAGTTATGAGGCACGGTAGCCAAACCTGAACCTGCAGAAGTTTCATCAGGTTGTTGGTTGAAGAGGGAGTGAGTTAAGTTGATGCCGCTCACCTTGCTTAGCTTGCTGTGAGAGGTTGAGCTGCTAAAGCATTTCCTCTGCCTTCATCTCCCAAAATGCTGTGCGGCTCTGGCTCGGGATATTCAAACAGATCTATTACAGTTTTCCTCCAAACCTACAACAGCCAGCAAACAGTGGAACCCGTGGGCCCAACACACACCTGGTCACACACACAGGAAATTGACACTTGGCCTTCCAGCTTCCCTTTTATAGAAGCTCAGGCTGTGGAGGGTGCGACACCTGGTGGTGCCACCTGTTACAAAATATTTTTTGATATTGTTGTGTAATGTTACTTTTAAGCAATCTTGAACGAATATATTCTCCTCAACCTGTTTTGGACTTGAACCCCGAATAATTTTTACTTGGTTTTCCCCCCCCGTAATTTTAGTAGAAATAAATTAAATAAAATAAAAAGTATTGAAGTTTTTAACGAATCTGCGCATAGATTCCTTATTATTGGGTGTGATTTGTAGCGAAAGTGCCGAGCCCGTGCTGTAGGCGGTGTTTACTTGTTTCCAGAGATTTCATCATTCTCTTGTGGTTGCAGTTCACCGGTCCATGCTTCTTCTCCGCAGCGCTGCATCAGCTCTGCTGAGGACCACCACTGAGATTCCCTCCCTCCGTCCGCTATTCACGGCCCGCTTCGTCCGGCTGTCGCTCCGCCATCCGCCCGGAAGAAGGCCGTTTTCAGCGTCTGTCTCCCTGTGTAATAAGAAGCAGAGAAGCCTCTGGCTGCAGCTCAAGGAAGGACAAACCATGGGGGACGGCAACTTTGAGGAGATTCTCGCCCCTTTGAGGCAGGCAGTCAAAGAACAGGTACAGCTGATCTATTTGCTTTTATTCATTATTAGTTAACAGAACGGCCCCATACGGTTCAGTTTTAATAATAAAACACTTGTGTATATACCGCCTGATACAAGCTGTCAGTGCATAAGCAGCTACCGAAGCTAGCTGCTGCTAGCTGACAATCATGTGTTGTCTGCCACGTTGAGCCGCTTCTGCAGCTGCAGACAGTAGCCAGCTGAAGGGTGGGGTGCAGAAAGGAGGCTGATCTGTTGGTGCCACAACTCCACATCTATAATCGGCCTTTAGCTTTGTAAAACAGGCCCAAACTGGAGCCCAGTGGCGTCTGTAGCTGTCTCAGGGGTTTGCTCTGATTCTTTTCCTCAGGGGGACCTGGTGCGCAAAATGAAACAGGAAGGAGCTCCTGATGTGGATGTGACCAAAGCCGTGGCAGAATTGAAAGCAAGGAAGAGGACTTTAGAGGCCAAGGTAAATCACTTGTGATCGTCATCTGATTTTGATGCGAATGCACTCAACAGAATTACTCCATGTTCACAGACTCACCTTCAAATCTCGTGCAATCTGTTGCACAGTATGAATAGTTTTGGGCTTTTGAGTGTGCGTTCAGTAAACCAGGATGATCATCTCCACTTTGCTCAAATGTGAAATTATCGCCAGTTCACCACAAATGACAGTCCAGAGACATTTCTTATAGAAACACCTACGATCCAAACAGTAGTTATTAAACAACCGTCTGATTTCTGCAACATGCTGCTTGATCTGATCTTACACTGATTCTACTTTAGGTTCACATACAAACTGTTTTGATCCATTTTGTTTTGTTAAGCAGTCTGGCTTGCATCCTAGCATTTGTACGTGTGTAACACTCTGGCATTAAAAGGTGGTGTAACGTTCACAGGAGCTGTCGCTGCAACCCAAAGATGATATTGTTGACAGAACCAAGATGGAGGACACCCTGAAGAGGCGGTTCTTCTATGATCAGGCCTTTGCCATCTATGGAGGTAACGTGTTACATAGCTACTAGTAGAGTGGGCAATTGTGAGATTTTTTTTTTTAATCATTATTATAAGAATTGTAATTTATTGGGATGAAAACGCTTAAATGATATTTGCATGCATTTCGTTCTTTTTCTTGAGATCTTTCTTTTAACTGATGCTGTCCTTCCTTTCGATACCTTTTCTCCTTCAGTTAGTGTCTGGCTTTTGCTGGTTTTTCAATCTAAGCTAGTCTGCAGAAATTCTTAGTGATGTTTGTATTTTTAAGTGAAGGTAAAGAAACTAAAAATAGCGGGGAAAATTTGTCTGGAAATCTGTTAAATTTTCTAATTAGAAAATGTTAAAGAATTCGGTGAAATGGCTGGTCAGAAAAAGATTGTATGCGTGTTTCTGATTGGTAACCGTTGTTCGTCAGGTGTGAGCGGCCTGTATGACTTTGGCCCTGTTGGCTGTGCCCTGAAGAACAACATCCTGCAGGTGTGGAGGCAGCACTTCATCCAGGAGGAGCAGATCCTGGAGATCGATTGCACCATGCTGACTCCTGAGCCTGTGCTCAAGTAGGTGCACTGTTGCAGCGCTGGAGGCCTTGTTCATGCAACAGAAATGTTTTCGATTACTTCTGCACATCTGTCTGATTTATGTCTCTTACTAAGCTCAATTGAAGTGCAGACGTATCATCTTAAATTCGAACGTTTCGTCTCGTATTCCTTGATGTTATCTACTGAAAAATAGATAACATCAACATATATATATTTTTTTTCTTTGACTAAAGTCAAAAAATTTTATTGATTTGTATCCAATCATTGCCTCTGCTGAAGGCGCCTTGTGGTTCCTGGAGTCGGCTCCAAAGTGCCGAGCTGTAGGTTTTTATTGACGGGCGCATACGGACTTCTGCGATTTTATGCATGGAACCTGCAGCTACAGCAGCGCTCCATAGCCCGGTTGCAGATACACTCGACTTTGGTTTGAATTTGCTCCGTGAGGCTCATTCTTACTGTGTTTTTGTTCCAGGACTTCTGGACATGTGGAAAAGTTTGCAGACTACATGGTGAAAGATGTCAAAAATGGTGAATGCTTCAGGGCTGACCACCTTCTGAAAGGTAAAAAAAACAATACATAAAGTTAAGAGATGAGTTTTTTAACACTGAGCTCTTGAGTCATTAGGAATTAAAACTAATAGATTCTTCTTTTAATGGTTTACTGACTGCGCTTAACATATTTTTTTTAAACCGGTCACTAACAGTTGTCTTTAATCATAACTTTACTGCTTTATATTTGTTCACCTGCAGCTCATCTCCAGAAGCTCATGTCTGATAAGAAATGTGCAGCTGAGAAAAAGGCAGAGATGGACAGTGTCATCACTCAGGTCAGCTCCATCCACAAAATATATAATTTTCTCGGTGAGCAAATGATTTCTGACCAGATCATTAATGTTTTTAAAACCATTTTTAGTTGGACAACTACTCCCAACAAGAGCTGACGGACCTTTTTGTGAAATACAACGTCAAGTCTCCCACCACAGGAAATGAGCTCACCGCTCCAATCTCCTTCAACCTGATGTTTCAGACATCCATCGGACCAGGAGGGAATATGCCGGGGTGTGTTAAAGCATTTAAACTGTGGGGACAGTTTGTAATGTTTTTTGGGTTTTTTTGTAAAATCTCTGAATATGACGTACATTTCCAGCTATCTGAGGCCTGAAACTGCTCAGGGAATCTTCCTCAACTTCAAGCGCCTCCTAGAGTTCAACCAGGGGAAACTTCCCTTTGCCGCTGCTCAGATCGGAAACTCCTTCAGGAACGAAATCTCTCCTCGCTCTGGACTCATTCGGGTTAGGTGAGCAATCCTCAGAATTCCTCTTTGGGGTTGTAGGATGGGGGGAAAAACATCAAGTCTGGAATTGGATTTAAGCATCTTTGCAGGTCTGGATAATGATGAAAGAAGACAACAAAAGTAAACATCTTAATTTCCAGGCAATTTTTAATGCACTCTTATTTAAAAGTTGCATTTATCTATCCATCTTAGGCCTAAGTCTGGATCTCTATGACATTTTAACATGGAAATGTCCTGTAACCCTGTTGGTTGTGCATTTGGATGGCGAGAATAAACTGGATTGTGCCTGCCGCCCTGTCTGTGCAGGGAGTTCACCATGGCTGAGATCGAGCACTTCGTGGACCCAAATGAGAAGGTCCATCCTAAATTCTCCAGCGTGGCAGACCTGGACATCATGTTGTACTCATCCAAAGCCCAGACAAGTGGCCAGTCAGCCCATATCATGAGGCTGGGAGACGCTGTGGAACAAGTAAGTATCTGTGATTCTCACCCAGTTGTAGAACCGTGGTATTGCTTGGAATCTAAAATGGGAAACTGATTTATTTATTTTTATCGTTTTCTTCAGGGAGTGATTAATAACTCTGTCCTGGGATATTTCATTGGGAGGATCTACCTCTACCTTACGAAAGTCGGTGTTGCCAAAGATAAGCTGCGTTTCCGACAGCACATGGACAACGAGATGGCTCACTACGCCTGTGACTGCTGGGATGCTGAAACCAAGACCTCCTATGTAAGTTCCAATACAGTGCAAACTTCAGACTAATGCATTTTTGTCTAGTTCTGCTGCTTAAAATTTCAGGGGGGTTTTTGTAGGGTTGGATTGAGATCGTGGGCTGCGCTGACCGGTCTTGTTACGATCTGAAGTGTCATGCAAGAGCCACAAAGGTCCCTCTGGTTGCCGAGAAACCTCTGAAAGAGCCTATATCCTTTAAACTACTTGGCATCAAAGTCTGGAGAAGTGTTGGTGTTTTTCCTTGCCACAACGATCTATTTCCCTTTAACCTCTCTGCACAAAACCGTTAATGTCGTCCAGTTTGAGCCCAACAAAGGAGCTATTGGGAAGGCTTATAAAAAGGATGCCAAGTTGGCAATGGAATACCTGGCGGTGTGTGACGAATGCTTCATTGCAGAGCAGGAACAGCTGCTGAATGATAACGGGTTAGTGAATTTCTTAGGTTTACAGGACTGATAGTTTTCACATAGTTTCAATGATTTATTTCTGCTCTACAGAGAGTTCACAATCGAGACTGAAGGGAAGACCTTTACACTCACAAAGGACATGGTCGGAGTGAAGAGATTCCAGAAGACCTTGCATGGTGAGATTGACTTTTGAGGAATAAACAGGATTATTTACCCGCCATCAAAACGTTATAGCTTGCGTTTCCCTTTAACTGCAGTGGAGGAAGTTGTTCCCAGTGTCATTGAGCCCTCCTTTGGCATCGGTAGAATCATGTACACCATCTTTGAACACACATTCCACATCAGAGAAGGCGATGAGCAGAGAACGGTAGGTTTAGTCAAGTTACCAGATTGGGTGAATTGTATAACACTTTAATTTCTGCAGTAGTTTTAAATACTGCTGTCAAACTACTGCAACAATCTAGTTGGTTAGCTTTTATTATTCTTGTTTCATGCATTTCACTATGGTTTGCAGTGGAGTTTATGGAATGGTTTGCTAAAACAGCATTTAAGTGAGTTTTTGGACTCGAAGCAGTTAAATACTTTCTTCAACCATGGATTTTTCCATGGCTAATATTGTGTTTATTTTTTTAAACCTATATTTACATTTAAAAAGTATTTTGCCATGTGCTCTTTAAAGTCAGAGCCTTTTCTGTTCTTTGTGTCTATCACGTTTCTTTTTACAGTACTTTAGCTTCCCTGCGACTGTAGCTCCGTACAAATGTTCTGTCTTACCTCTGAGCCAAAACCAAGAGTTCATGCCTTTCGTGAAGGAGCTATGTAAGTGCCTTCCTAATATTTTTCATTTTCACCCTTAAAGAACTGATGTATTTCAGCACATTTACCCACCATTCCCATGTTCCCCCACATTAGCCGAGGCCATGACCAAAAACGGCGTGTCGCACAAGGTGGATGACTCCTCCGGATCCATTGGGAGGCGCTATGCTAGGACAGACGAGATCGGCGTGGCATTCGGCATCACCATTGACTTTGACACGGTGAACAAGACGCCTCACACGGCCACACTGAGGGACCGTGATTCAATGAGGCAGATCAGGGCTGAGGTACAGCAACCGTTCCCGTTTTTCTTTTCTGTCAACTTCAGCTTCAATTGGTTCTTAAAGCTAAAGCACCAATGGATAAACAGTTAGGGGTGGTTAGTTAGGTCATGTGGATTTATATAGTTCCACCTCCCCATTTTAAATTAGTTCATTTGAAAACTTTTTTGCAATTGCTCAAATTATCTTTGTCATATATACATATCCAACAAAATCATCATAGCTTTATCTATTGATACATTTCCCCCCCCATTCCTCTTCAGGTTGACAAGTTGCCGGTTATTGTTCGCGATTTGGCCAACGGCACCCTGACCTGGGCAGAAGTGGAAAGCCAGTATCCCATCTTTGAAGGGCAGGAGACGAGTAAAAAGGACACGATTGAGGAGTAGAGCTCGCATTTCCTTTGCAAGCAGCTCCGTAAATATTTCAGACTCAATGCAAACGCACCACCAAGAAGAATCCTGCAGTTATGTCGCAATGAGCCACACGGGTGGACCAATCCCACTTCAATCACTGAAATGTTGTTTGTCTAAGAGTCGAGGCAACTCCTGCACAGGACGTCGTCAGTGAACAACTTTGCATCCATGTTTGACAGTTTGTTCTTTCAAAAGGGAGAAAAATGTAATCAGGGTATCAGTGGAAGACTTCCACTGTTCAAGTTTTCAGCCAAAATGGATCGATATTTAACAAGTTGAAATAAAAGCAGCCAGCACTTCCTGGACACCTGTGGCTTAAGGGTTTTCTGTAAAGTTTTTTAAAAGTTAGGA
Organism: Poecilia formosa; assembly: GCF_000485575.1. NCBI lineage: Eukaryota > Metazoa > Chordata > Actinopteri > Cyprinodontiformes > Poeciliidae > Poecilia > Poecilia formosa. The sequence continues at coordinate 102,557 of NW_006801061.1, read as the reverse complement.
GTCATAAGTTTTAATGTTAGTTCCCCCAATAGAACTGTAAATATACAGTGAATTGAAACCAAGAAGGTCCCAAATTAATAAGAGCCTTTTATAAAATCAGTAATCATATGAGATATCTACAAGGCTTAACATTGGAAATAAGATTTGACTTTGGTAAGATTTTTTAAAAAAATACTGATACATCTAAAAATAAAATATAGGAAAGTCATGGTGTCACACTCTATTCAGTTTAACTCCTGAGCCTAAACTGTCTTCAAGTCTGGGTCAGTAGGGTACAGAACAAAAATACACCGAATACAAATCTACACAATGCTTTAGTGTACATGTCTGCCTGCTGATCGGTCACAGAAAATCCTAATAAAATATGTTAAAGTTTATGGAGGAAAAAATGAAAACTTTTGCAACCCAAACGCCGCTGGGTTGCATTTTGACGTTCTGTCACTAGTCGGCACTGCCTGCTGGTTAACATGCTCACAGTTTCTTTCAGAATCTGAGACATGCATATCGAGACTGAAACTCAAAGTTGCAGCAGCATTAAACCTTCCTAAAGCAGATTTGGCAGTGAGGGAAATGAGGGGGGGAAAAAAACATATATTTTCATTTAATGCAATAACTATAGACGGTCTTGACAGTGTGCTCTGCTTCAGTTATGCTCCAGATGATTTTGGTGACCTTCTACATAAGTCTCTCATTTTGTATACATACAAGAAATGGAGAAGTGCTGAGTATCTGTTGCTCAGCTGACAAACCGTCTTGTATTATCACATGGCCTATAGTCTATTACACTGATTTAGAAGTCCTGTCCCGCCCCTGCTGTCAATGGTCAAAGTATAAATACATCATGTCACCTTTAACCAGCGGCAGCTCCCTCTCAGGGGGTCAGAGGGACCCACTGTCCACCCTGCGCTCTGTGGACGACCACCACACAACGTTCACATTTCTTTCTCTTCACGTTTTAACTCGAGTTTTCATCCATCTGTCCAAACGTGAACTTTGGTGGGGAAACCTCTTGGGACTGCTGCGTTCAAGGTCAGTATCACAACAGGTGCTGAGGACAAACTGAACTGTGTGGCATTTGAACAGCAGGCTGTCTAACAACACAATGTGGGGACTGAACTGGGGAGAGGGTTAACTTTACATTTACGTTTTGTGACACTGAAAATCAAAACGGAAAGTCCAGGTTAATACAAAGCGTTGCGAGTTCAGTGAGTCATTTTGTCCAGCATATATATATTGGTGCTGGAGTGCATGAATTAACTGTCTGTTAAAAATAGCAGACAGCTGCACTTTGTTGACACATTACACTCTCCCTATTGTGTTCAGTCCATGTTATCCTCTTGCTACTTTTAGAAAAAAAAAAAACTCAATACATTTCTTGCATCTCTATGGCACACAATAAAACCCCTGCAGTTAATTTATTTGAGTAATTTCAAAGGACAAACAAAGCTTACATCGTTGATTTATGCTGTTGGCTTGCAGCTAACNATGTCCTACTTAGAGGCCCTGAGATTCACAGTTAAACAGAGTTCACCTTTACCTCTGGAGGATGAGACGAGGTCTTCCTTGTACATGTTACGACCCCCTGTTCTGCGTGCGAATGTCTAGTTGTTGTATTGTTTAAAAAAAAAAAAACGTCATTCTGTCAAATATTACACAAACTGCTGTGCAGCATAATTCAGGAGGTGTGATGGAAAATCGTTGAGGAGAAAACACGTTCTCTGTTTAGGATGGCCAATTAGTGATGATAAATGCCAAGCAGTAGAGGGCAAAATATGCAGAAAGACCGACCCCTTGTCACAGAAACCCAAGCGCTTTCTCCTGCTCTTTCTTCTCGACATCCGCGCGCATCCTCGCTCTTGACCTCTGCCTCCTTTTCTGACTGTATTGATCTGTTATGACTACGTTTGTTTGGCCGAACGGATGCTGAATTAAGAGGAGCTTGTGAATTCCGGCGATAAACAATCTTTGAAGTGGAGAAAAGCAGCCGGCAGCAGGCGGCTCTTTGGCTCCAAACGGAGCATGACGCAAGTCAACAACAACACCAGGCATTTAAATAAAGGCATCACAAGCATGCTCCAGCAGAACAAGAATGTCAGAGTTAATGAGAAGTCTGAATTTTGATGGAGCCAAAGCAACTATATCTGTCAGCACAAAAAAAAAAATTCATATGAAGCCAAATGATATCATCAATGTAGTTGAAATCTTCGGTAATTCTCATTTGAGAGAATCTTTCCTCAAAACAAACAATATCAGCATTTTCGCTGCACTTGGAGCCCATATTCAATCATGAAACTGGCCATCGACGCCGTCAAATAGTGCCGTCCAATGCAAACGGACATAAAAATAGACCCAGAAAAACCCCAAACGCCTGCTCTGCAGAAAAACTTCCAAGAACAGACGGTACAAATAAATATTGAGTTGAACACATTTTAAGAGTATTTTGTAAGGTTAAAACCACAAAATTCAATGTATCTTCTTAAGACTTTATGGGATGTACCGACACAAATGGCTTTGAAATGGAAAACAAAGGATAAATATTTTACATTTTTCACAGAAAATCTAAAATAAAAAGCTTGTGGCAAACTGTAAAAAAAAAGAAGGACTTTTTAGGCTTTCTTTCAACAATAAGTTACCTTCTGAAGCTAATTTCACTTGAGTTTCAATTAGCTGCTTCAGAGCATCAATAAATGCAAATCCACACACCGCTTTTCTAAATCAGTGTTTCAATTTCCATTTCTATATTTCACAGGCCGTGTCCAGGTCTATTTACACTTTCTGTTGCACGTTGAGCTTCTGGATTATCGGGCTCTGGTTGACGTGGATACAAGATATCAACAAGACAATATTTATGAAATTGTGCTCTAAACTGGAAGCTAGCCTGGAACTTGTGAGCAAGACCATGTGGACTTCCTGTCCACATATGGTTTAAGTCTTAATAGTCACCAAGTGTAGGAGTGAGGAAAGATACGGCCCACACTGTTTTCCCCAGTGGATTTTCACAGGATGAGTCGGAGAGTAGCTGCTTCTTTGCTAAGTCTGACAAGTGATAGTTATAAAGGATGCCTCATATTAACTTCTATCCTGAGTATTTATTGTGAGCAGATGTAATCATTTATCTTAAGTATTTCGATTGCATTCTGTCCTAACACAAGTAATTATAACTTCCTTGTCTTTTTATATACTTATCAGTTTCCAGGAAGAATGAAAACACATTAGATAAACTACAGCTTAACTTGTAATTGTGCTTTAAAAAAAAATCTAAATATTAGGCACACTCAAAAAGTTACACTAAATAGACCCAAAAGAGAAAACTGACATGTTCAAGTGTCCTACAAATATTTCAATGCATTTTATTGGGATTTTATGGGATAGACCACAAAAAAAAAAAAAAAAATTGTGCAGGAAAATTGGTCAAACCATATTTGCTTTAGTCTTTAACTCTCCCACAGTCGTAAGAGATGGGGTCACACTGGTGGGGTCACACAGACCCCGCGCGCGCTTTTTACGAGTATTTTTATGTGTGGTTTCTGGGACCCCACGGCCTGACAGGAAATCCTCCACTCCCAAATGTGTTTCCACACAATGGGCTTTAACTACAAAGATTCCACACAAGCAGCGTTAAAGTGCATGAGCCAAAAAAAAAAAAAAGTAAGTACACACAGTAAGTGGGCTACTGGTTGCCGTCATGGAGAGCCCGTACAAAAACAAGATAAAGAAGGTAAAGTAGAAAGTCCTTATGCCTGGGGTATAATAATAATAATCGTAATAATAGTAATAACAATATATTTCCTTTAACTAAGTATGCAACGTTGTACAACACAACTCTCTTTTGAAAGTAACTTCCTTCTGTGTCCATAGCGATCAGACTTGTTGAGTGGATGACAAATGTCAAGAGATTCTCACACCCGAGTTATGTATCTTTCCAGCTCCTCTAGAGTTACTGTTGGCTTCTCAGCTACTTCACCGACTAATACTCTGTTTGCCTGTAAAGTCAGGTTATTTGGATAGCCATGGCTTGATTTCCATTTTCAGATTAATTGAGTGGTGCTCTGCAAGAAGTTATCACTGAGTGCAACTGGTTACACTAGATGTTATTTACAAGCATCCCACACACAACACAGTTTACTGTTTTTTCTTTTCTTTTTACAGATTTCCACGAATTTTGAAAACCATCAATCCTTTATCTCCCACTTCACATTTAACCTTCCCAATGAGCTGCCCAAATTGGAACTGGACTAGAGAAATAAAGATGTCTCAGGAAATGTCTTCTCTAAAACTTTTCCCCAGAGGTAAATATAATCAGTTTTTCTGAGCTGCTCTGGATGAAAGGTGTTTATAAATTGGTAATAAGGACCTGAACCTCAGGGCTCCGAGTTCAACTTTTTTTTTTTCCTCCTCCTCCTCCTCCTCATCCTCTCAGTCAAAACGCTGCACTGAATATTGACTTTACTGTATGCACACCGCAGTCCAACGCGATTCCCAGAGGACGGAGAAGCCTCTAACCGAGCACAAGCTCCCCAACACTTTGAGGCTGGCCGTGGCAGCGGAGTGCTGTGCACAGGAGACTGCCAAGTTGTGCCAGAGACTCAGAGACAGCCAAAACTCACAGTAGCTCTCCCCCACTTACCAGAGCTGCTCACTCTTCTGCAGGTGTGGTCCCCTCATCATAAACACTTTAGTAATGTGCAGCATCGGGTTCCAGGAATAACCTCAAAAACCAATTGCGCATGAAATCAGAGGCTTTTTCAAGATTAATATATAATTACAGCTTCAGTGTTTTTCTTTCCTCGTTTCTCCAGGGAATGCAAATAATTTCTAACCAACAGTCAGAGGGAGTGATATTGTTTAACATGCTATTGGCGTGCAGAAATCCCAGCATCTGCTGCTCCTCCGTGTGTGTGCGTGCGTGCGTGTGTGTGCGCGTCTTCTCCGGTTACATACATGTTTCTCGCTCACGTGAAGCAAATAAGAAGGAGCTTTCTTGAGCATTCGGTTGAAACTAGATGTTTACATGCACTGCACAGAAAGATGCAGTGCTTTAAATATCACTGTATGTAATTAAATCGGGCTAAACACTTCCTGTTGTAGTTTAGTCAGGGCTACCACAAATATTTCTTCTTCATTTAATGATTGATTTGTTTTTTTCCTAATTGATGATGTCTTTCAGTATTCCATTTTCACACAAGGAAGGCTTATGTTTGATGTTTTGCCTTAAAATCTATCCACCGGCATGCTTCCATTGAATTACAATTTTGTGAATTAAGGTAACGAAGACATGGAAAGCCATGGAATGATCCGGGTTTTCCCAAATTGTTTCAAAGCATAGTAAAAAAGAAAACGTTTACTTCAGTTTTATGTCAAACAGTGAGAAGAAACAATATATGTCTTTTAACCTTTTAATTATGTTTGGTATTTAAAATATTACCCTGTATCTGTAGTTGGTGCAGCTCCAGGTAACCTCAATTTAGGAGAAGTTACACTATTCCCATTCAGAAAGTCATTTACTTTTGCTTTTATTTCCAGGATGCTGTTTCTTGAAGTAGTATTTTTTTAGGGACTCCTCAGTAAACTCACAAATAAATAGCCACAACAGCGTGACAGAAGCTTTCTGTTCATGAGACTCCGCATTAGACTTAATCTTCTCTTCTTCTCAGATAAGCAACAAATATTAAGGAAAATTCAAAAAGACGATCAATAAATAGATCAATGTGCAATGGCTCCATTAGTCTGCTTTCAAAATTGCTGTGTGGCCTGCCTGACATATATCACACCTTAAAACGTAAAGAGCTAAAGTCAGATTTAGTCTAATCTGATTAAGGTAAATAGCTTGTCCATTGACACCTGCTTTGACTGTTAGATTAAGAAAAGCCTGAGTGAATTACTAAGTGAGAGTGAGGCCAGGCGCCTCATGACTCCCCCTCCCCTTTTTGTTAGTCCAGCAATTACATCTCATTGCATCATACTATGAAAACTGTGGCTACCTAATTCAGTGAACATAGATTCACGGAAATCTATGTTTGAAATGTGAGCACTCTGAGGAGAGTGTTTGCTAAATTATGACTAAGTAAGCTATTTTAGACTCAAGTAAAAATCTAATGTGTCCCATTGTAGATTCGAACAATATGAAGAGATGCATAAATGGAAAGTACTGCCCCGCCACAAGCGCCATACAAGCACTTGTGATTAAATCTGTTTAGCAGACAAGTTGAATCTGCACCTAGTAAAACGTTTAGAAGAAACTCAAACATAGGTCTTATATGGCATGACTTCTTCCAACGAGCAGCACAAAATTAGCCGAGCAAAAACAGCCGGACAGTGCTCTGAAATATTCAACGTGTGAAAGCGTGTATTCATTTGCGGCCTCGCTGCAGGCAGGTCAAAGAGAAAACCTGCAGAACGAGTGCTGTTTGCCGTCAGCTTTGGCAGAGCTGGGAAGTGAAGGGCAGGCACTCCATCCCTGAAGCCCCCCGGTCAAACCCCCCCTTGGTTTTACCGATTGACTGAGGGTGTGTTTGTTTTCAGCTAGTTGTGGGGACCAGAGGCTGACAGGATGCCAGAGGGACATTGTAAATATTTTGGATATGGGTCAGTTTGCCCCCTTTGCCAATTTGTACCCCAATTTCCTACCTTCATTTAGTCAGTTAAAACTATTGCAGTTTGGTACTTTCATGACTCGTGAGAAACAAATAGACATAAAAACGCTCAAGCGTCGCTTATAACGTAAATGTACATTGCTAGATTTCACTGAAAACCTAGCATGGCGAACCTTTTGCATTTATTCATATTTGATCCCTATTTGAGTCAGTTTGCTCTGGTAATAGATGAGAGATTAACACATCTGCTCATCCTAAAATAGCTGAACAAACTCCTTTTGACAGATACTGATTATCCAAGTCATGAAACCACATTTATTTAGATAGAATGATGTGCTGAATATAGTAAAATTACTTTAAATAAGCGGTTATCATAGTGAGTACAGATGTTTCAAATGAGTTTACAGAATGACTCCTTGTACTACATATCCAGTGTTGGACTACTATGCATTTCATACTTACAAGTGGGCAAACCTTGAAGGGGACCAACTTCCAAAACAATTGCAGAATGATTGAAATTTTCCAAATCAAAGTTTAAGTTTGTTTTTATTTCTTCATAAATACGGCATTAGTTTGTGAAGCGTTTTCATTCACCAAAACACATGAAAACATTCATTTGGTGAATGAAAACATTTGTTTTCACCAAATGTACTTGGCACTGTAATGCTACCGAACCAATACGCAAATAAACAAAGTATTAAAGTGGAGAGCACGCACGCTAAGGATGCACATTGGGCAATGACATCATTGCTAGGCCACAAGGTATGTATTATGTTTTTTTCTTTTTTAAATAAAAAAAGTCATGTTCATTCGGGATGCACAAGCCAAATTAAAAGGCCCGTACCTGAATGTTTTGGTATAATTACTTGGTACCATAACGCAACCAGTTATTACATAACACCACTGCTCACTGGACACCTTAATTATAGGCTTAAGTATTAGGTAGTGTGTGTTAAAATGAGGTATGACTGTACTGACTAAAGGCCTTAGGAATTATATGAGTCAACAGTGTCTTAAAGTTGATATAAAAACAAAGATGCGTGTTTCGAGTTGAACTTAGCTTAAGGTTGGGGTGTGCTTTAATGCCATACGCCAACAGTTTCCTTTCAAATATTAACCTCTAAGTAAGTAATTAAGTAACCAGTGTTTACTTAATTTTTTGTCAAAATGACTCAGATCTGTCATGATTTTAATGCATTTTTGTTATTTTTTATTTTAAATTGGAGGGTATTGTTTTCTTCTTTTTTAGCTTTCTCTTTGCTTTACTGTATTTTTTTTTTTGCTAATGGTGTGAGTATTACTCAACTTTAAACACATCTTTGTAACTGGCTTTCATTTTGTTCTGCACAGCGACGTGACTGAAAGTGATCATGAATTAAGTCATTACTGCGTATCTGAAATAGCAGTCAAAAATGATCGAGTAGGCACAGTGTGTGTCAGTGTTTTAAGTCATCTCTGGTCAGCGGCCGAACCCGGATTTGATCCCTCCAGATTAATTATCAGATTTCACACGTCATCTGGGACTCACTGTTCAAGGCGAGCAAACGCTCTGAACACAGTGTGGGGAATTCTGAATTAGAGATTAAAATAAGCTAAAAAAGGGGAGGAAAAAAAACACATTTTAATAGCACAAACTTCTCCATTCTCTGTTGGCGATTGTTTTTAGGTGGGATTACATTACACTGAGCTCCTTGGAGAAGAAAATTGAAAACAATGGGGTAGCAAGCAAATAAAAGACTTTTGGAGTTCTAAATAAACAAACATTTTGTGAATAGAATAAAGATTACACACACAAAAACACTTTGCCTAATTAGATTTAGTTTAAAATGTATTTACTGAAGTAAAAAACAAAATCCATGAACATGGCTTTTGATTGGAATAAAAAGTGTTTTTCATTTGACCAACTGGTCAATAGAGCCAAAATCCTCATTTTTCCAGTCAGCGAACACATTTTATCTCAGCATTACCAGGTAAAGAGCAACACTTTTTAGTGAGAACATTGTTAGTAAAAACAACAACAAAAAAACACATCAAATTAGCTGTTTTTAAAACCAGCAACGTTTTTTTCATAATGAAACCATTATAAGCACAAATATACATATATTTTAAAGAGAAACTGTATTTTCTACAGCATACCGTTACATGTCATTCATGCTGGAAGACAGTGAGAGAGAGCAAGGCTTTGTTTTTTGTTTTTTTATATCTTCCATCTGTTACATACAAGCACATCTCAGCAAATTGGGATACGTGATCCGAAGAGCCCAATTTATCAAATCAAAAGTGCTTTTGAAAATAACTTTTTCACTAAGCATGCATTTCTCCATTTAAAAAAAAGTTTTTTTTTTATTGGTGTGATGTCATATTCTAATCTTAAATTATCTTAAATATAATATGCTAATATAATTAGCAGACATAAAAGTGTTACGACATCCTTCTCTGTGAGATCGGTGTTTCATTCAGTGAAGTAAGTGGTGTGTGTACGTAGATACATAAATGCATGTGGTGTGTCTGTGTGTGCTCTTAAATCTTCTCGTATTATATTTTTACTTTATTTTTATTTTTTTGTCTAAAACAGAATACTCCAAAGATTGTCCTCCGCAGGACAAATGCTGCGTAAACCGTTATCTCAAATTGGCCACAAAATTCTGATTGGTTTATCTTTACGAGCCATGAAGGAGATGCTGTCTTAATTAGGGGGGCTTACAGTGATTCAGAATGCTGCATGTCAGAGCTGCTCAGAGTGTGGATGATACCAAAAGGTGACCTTTTTCTCCAAGGAGAGCAGTGAGTGTAGCAGTGAGGACACTGTGGTCCCTCTGGCCTCCCAGCACTCAGTGGCTCGCTGGGATGGGTGCTAGTTAGTGTCAGCCACTAAGTAAACCTGTGTTACTCTAAAACTGTTTTGCTATGACCGTTGGCTAATAAATGCACTTCAAATGTTGATGAAACCCCCTGACTAATGATGAGGATCCGCCATCAGTCTCTTTACAATTGTTGCACACAGAAGAAGAAGAAGAAGAAAAAGAAGAAAAGACTGTGCTGTCTCTCGGCTTCTGTGATCTGCACAGAAGCTGCTCAGCTGTTGTTTATTATGCAGGTGGAGGTTGACGTTTATACAGAGACTTTTCCTCATGGAATATTTTATAAGAGAACTGATGATGCTTATGTTCTCTTTTTTGCAGCAGCAGCAGCAGGTGGTAAATATTTGAACATGCACTGCCTTATTCGTTTATTTCTATATTGGTGTCCCTCATGTATTTCAGCTTGCTGCACAATTTATCTTATTTATGTTTAATGAATTTACTGTAATATCTGTTTAGGTTTTTAAAGGTTTGCCACTCTTGCCTGTTTGCACACATTTAGCTACGGTTTATTTAAAAAAAAAATAAAATAAAATAAATAAGTAACATCTGCTGTGGCTTTTGCAACGCTGCCTCAAGATTATCAGCGGTCACCATCTGGCCACCCCTTAGAAAAGTTTCTGGGGGCGCCCCTGGTTACAGGGGTAGCTTAGCACAATATGTTCCCGTGAATTTCGATCAATTCATTGCGTTAGTTTCCCCAGTAGTAGTGGCAGATCTGTACTCCTGTTGATGCTGGCATGTATTTGTGAGCAGTGTAAAGGAGAAGGTAATGTTGTACCCGCCCCCCTGTAGTAAACCCTCACACTTGAGGGAAAAACATACACATGATTTAATTGAGCTAAATTAAACGTGTGCGTGGTGGCAACGAAATAAAGCCCCTAACAAAGTTACAGCATACTCCCAGCCGAATTGGGGGGGGGAGTAAAGCAGGCAGGTTTTTGTGGGTAACGTTTCCCTGCTTCACCCAAACAATGGAGGATTTTTACGTCGATACTGTTTTGCTATTGCGGTCCAGAGATTCCTCTTTGCTACAGAGGGCTACTGATCTGGACAGATTGTCGCCGCGCTAACAGCCGAATCCAGAAATAAATAACCAAACGCCATAAAAACAAACAAACAAAAAAACAAAAACGAAAAAAAACAAAAAAAACAGCGAACAGATTGTGTCAATGGACATTTTTGCGCGGGCTTACCTTTATCTTGACTCGATGAGATGCTCTCCTCCTCTTTCGGATTTGCAACCTGTGTTATTATGGACGTGTTGTCCATGGAAACGAGATGTTGCGCACCTTTGGCTGCACCGCTTTATTCTTCGGCGATCATCACCCGGCGCGCTGCTACAGCTACGGTCCCCCGGCTGTGCACAGGCTGCTGCTACGTGCACCATTAAAATCCCATTTCACTGGAACCGTGCAAGTCCCATCCGCTCAAAAACATTGGAGGGGGAGAAAGAAAGAAAGAAAGAAAGAAAGAAAGAAAGAAAGAAAGAAAGAAAGAAAGAAAGAAAGAAAAAAAAACAGCTCAGGGAGATGAAAGCGCACCGAGGATCCCTTTCAGACGTGAAGTGACAGCTCCGACGTGCAAGAGACAAACAAAAGCGTCAGTCCTGCTCTGAAGCCGCCGTATGTGTCCTCTGTGGTCGCTGCTGCTGCGGGCAGCATAGCCCCCGCCTTCTGCCGCGGCTGTAGCTGCTGCTGCTACTGTGCGCTCCGGCTTCAGTCCACACACTACAATATCAACTGCGTAATATGGTTACAGTGTTTACCCAGAGATGGCGACCGTCCTCCTGCCTGCCACAAGCTTGCGCTCCACAACAACGCGCCTCCAGCGTGGCTATGATACACTAAAGTGCATGCTGCTGAATATCAGCCTGTTTGTCCGACTCCCTCTTTTTTTAATGTGATTTTTTTTGCTAAAAAAAAAAAAGAGATGATAAATACTTTAATTCATTTATATTTAAAGATTATGTTTAGATACTTCCGGTGCCCTTCAAAAGTATCCATAACCACTGAAGTTTTTCAAACATTTCAAGCCACAACATGAAGCTTCAATGTTTACTGGAGTTTTTCTGCAAGTGAAAGACTAACACAAAGTAGTGTATTATTCTGAAGACGGGAAATTTTTACTTGGTTTTCATGAATTTTTATTTATTTATTTATTTTTTACAAATGTAAAGCTGAAGTGTGGCGTGCATTTGCATTTACCGCCTTTTACTCTGCATAAGCAGAATCTATTATAATCAGCTGCCTTCAGAGTTCACCTAATTACTGATACAGGAATTATAATTACCCAACAAAACTAGTCTTTCTGGAACAGTGGAAGTAAGGTATAAGTTCTGTTTGCAGTTTAAATAAAATCAGCAAATAAGTTTCTTCAGCAGTTACAGGGTGGTCAGATTTGATGGGCACAATTAGTGGAGAAGCGCATGCAGGAAGGAAACCTGTTGGAGTCTGAAAAAGTCTTGAAACTGCAGATGTTTAGCCATAGTGCCTGAAGGATTTCACATTACAGTGCATAACCAAACAGGACAATCTCCAAATATTTTTTCTCCTTCAACTGCTCTGTAAATGAGCACAAATGAATTTTAAGCAAAATATTTGAAAAATGCACTTATACAACCATCTGAAGCATCTGACGGGCAAAAAAAAAAAAAAATATTGATAAAACCGTGAAGTTGTTTAAGATGGTAAATAACTACTGAACCAATGTAATTAAAAATTATTTCAACCCCAGAAAAACAAACAAAAAGAACACTAACCAAAGCTAAATCAGATGCGGACGGTGTAAATTTGTTTAACTGAGCTATCCGGACCGACCAAGCCTTGTGAAAAAAGTAATCACCCACGGTCTTAAGAAATAAAACGTCATCTAAAGAAAGGTGTGTCTTGTTACGTATGGCTTAAAAAAAACAGAAGTTTTGCAAAACACTATACCTCAGTCAAACATGGTAAATTGCTTGTGTTAGTGGAACAATGAATTGCTCTTATGTGGCTGAATTAAAACGTTTCTGCAAAGAAGAGAGAGGCAAAAATGTCCCCACAGCATGAAAAGTTTATTTACGGTTAGAGGAAGCAAGTTCTCACCCCCAAGCGCGGCCCATCCAGTTATCACGATGAGGGAGCAATTACTTTTTCACATCAGAGTCAGATTAGGTTGGAAAGCTTGCTTTAACAGTAAACGAAATTCTATATTTGAAAACTGCATTTCATAAATACTGTGCTCATCCTCGATTTTACGTTACGATCTGAAACAGTCAAGCGTAAGAAAATAGCAGGAATATAAGAAATCTGTTAAAAGGCTAATATTTTTCTCACATTATCTTGGACCTCAAATAAGATTTTAAATACGGTTTTATTCTGAATGATAGACTTGATTTTTGATTTGTGTGTGCAGTCATATATTTTGATCGCTGGCATTTCTTTAGACGTTGGTCTTTTGCTTCGATACCGTTTCAAATTAGAGACCCTCTTAGCACGTCTTCAAACAGAAATCATTTCTAAATTAGTGTACAACATCAGTGTTAATCAATGTTAAGACCTTCACCCTGTTAATCCCCTATGAAACAAGCAGAACTCGTTCAGCTTCAGTCTCAATGGACTGTAGAATAACAGCAGGGGAGATAAAGTGGTTTTCTGGTCCACTGCCAGTGGTGACGCATTCACTGGCCTTCCCTAGTCACATCAGCTGTTCCCTTTAATGGAGCCTAGGAACACGTCGCCCCAAAGGACCCCACCTGGGAAATGAGTGTCTGATGATGGCGTACGGACAGAAGGGAAGCAGTGGTAGGTGCGGGCTGTCATCTGCTGATGCTGCTCATAATTAGTGTGTAATCTAATTGCAGACATGTTGCTCTCAATGTGGGTCAGTGGCTGTGTCCTGGTGGCCCACAACGGCGTATGTGTACAACTGACACCACGGCGCAGCTCTCACAGCTACTTTGCACAATCACGTTCAGTCCATCTCAGGTTACTGAGTCTGCCCAGACTGGACAGATAATTGAAATCTGATGACATACAAAACCGCACTGCATGATGCAGGTTGTGGATACATTAAAAACAAGGAATGAAATGTTTGAGATTTTATAATCAGCGAAACACCCATGACGCACCGCAGTTTCACCGCTGATGGTATTCATATATTTTATTGTAAGTAGTAAGAAAAGAACAATAACGTAGAGGTTCTGTTTACATTTAAAAATAATTTTCAGTCATATTACTTGTACTGGAAATGATAAATGACAACTCCTTGAATAAGATTTCATGTATTTAGAACTTTTCTTCATGTTGTTTGTTACAACAATAAGCTGTAAATGTGTGTTTTACAGTGATTTGATGTGACAGACTGACACAAGCAGAACATAACAGTGGTTTTTAAAAGTATAAAAATCAGAAAAGATCAAATTACAAACAGATGGAGTCAACTTATTAGGTGGCTTGAGAACACAGTACTTTGAAGGCATTGTACATTTCAAGTTTGAGTGTGGGATTCAAACCAATTAAATATGTAATTTTGATCCAGTTATTTTCAGTATTTCTACATCACTTAACTCCAAACTTCACCAGAAACTACAATGTAGGAGTTCAACTTTCACCTCAAAAGTCTGCAGCAGCGCTGAAAGGAAAGACTTCTATGAGCCTGAGTAGAGCTTGTTTTCAGTGCCCTCTAGTGACTGAAAGCAAATACTGCATATTCTACACAAGAACATGTTTTCTAAATAACCTGGAAATCAAAACAAACATCTGACTATATCGCAAACATAATTTTCGTAGAAAAAAAAAACTATCCATAAAGCTTAGTAAAAGACAAACATATGATAAAAAGTATAATTGGGGAGTAGTCCTGGGTTTGATTCATGCTTGCATGTCTTCCCCCCCATCTTTCTATGTCCATTTCCTGTCTGGTGACAGTGCAGTGCCAAAAAAAATCTTATAAAAAAAGGCAGTACGTTGGCACCGATTGTACAATAGAAGAGTGTTCAGCTGTCTCTTGATCATTAAAATTTGGCATCTAAACAGCCACAGGTCCCTGAAGCCTTTTAAAGTCATCTGGTATACTTTATCAGATCTTCTGAAGGACCTTTGTTAACGTCTCCCAAAGATGGACAGAATGTTTAATCTGGGCATTATCGATCAGTTGATATCAGTCAATATCGATAATTGGCAATATTGATAATTAGCTGTTATTTTGTTTTAAATAGATTAAATTAGCTTTCTTGTTTAATCCAGTTTTCACTCCATGCCATTGTTTATTTTTAAACAGTTATGAGGCACGGTAGCCAAACCTGAACCTGCAGAAGTTTCATCAGGTTGTTGGTTGAAGAGGGAGTGAGTTAAGTTGATGCCGCTCACCTTGCTTAGCTTGCTGTGAGAGGTTGAGCTGCTAAAGCATTTCCTCTGCCTTCATCTCCCAAAATGCTGTGCGGCTCTGGCTCGGGATATTCAAACAGATCTATTACAGTTTTCCTCCAAACCTACAACAGCCAGCAAACAGTGGAACCCGTGGGCCCAACACACACCTGGTCACACACACAGGAAATTGACACTTGGCCTTCCAGCTTCCCTTTTATAGAAGCTCAGGCTGTGGAGGGTGCGACACCTGGTGGTGCCACCTGTTACAAAATATTTTTTGATATTGTTGTGTAATGTTACTTTTAAGCAATCTTGAACGAATATATTCTCCTCAACCTGTTTTGGACTTGAACCCCGAATAATTTTTACTTGGTTTTCCCCCCCCGTAATTTTAGTAGAAATAAATTAAATAAAATAAAAAGTATTGAAGTTTTTAACGAATCTGCGCATAGATTCCTTATTATTGGGTGTGATTTGTAGCGAAAGTGCCGAGCCCGTGCTGTAGGCGGTGTTTACTTGTTTCCAGAGATTTCATCATTCTCTTGTGGTTGCAGTTCACCGGTCCATGCTTCTTCTCCGCAGCGCTGCATCAGCTCTGCTGAGGACCACCACTGAGATTCCCTCCCTCCGTCCGCTATTCACGGCCCGCTTCGTCCGGCTGTCGCTCCGCCATCCGCCCGGAAGAAGGCCGTTTTCAGCGTCTGTCTCCCTGTGTAATAAGAAGCAGAGAAGCCTCTGGCTGCAGCTCAAGGAAGGACAAACCATGGGGGACGGCAACTTTGAGGAGATTCTCGCCCCTTTGAGGCAGGCAGTCAAAGAACAGGTACAGCTGATCTATTTGCTTTTATTCATTATTAGTTAACAGAACGGCCCCATACGGTTCAGTTTTAATAATAAAACACTTGTGTATATACCGCCTGATACAAGCTGTCAGTGCATAAGCAGCTACCGAAGCTAGCTGCTGCTAGCTGACAATCATGTGTTGTCTGCCACGTTGAGCCGCTTCTGCAGCTGCAGACAGTAGCCAGCTGAAGGGTGGGGTGCAGAAAGGAGGCTGATCTGTTGGTGCCACAACTCCACATCTATAATCGGCCTTTAGCTTTGTAAAACAGGCCCAAACTGGAGCCCAGTGGCGTCTGTAGCTGTCTCAGGGGTTTGCTCTGATTCTTTTCCTCAGGGGGACCTGGTGCGCAAAATGAAACAGGAAGGAGCTCCTGATGTGGATGTGACCAAAGCCGTGGCAGAATTGAAAGCAAGGAAGAGGACTTTAGAGGCCAAGGTAAATCACTTGTGATCGTCATCTGATTTTGATGCGAATGCACTCAACAGAATTACTCCATGTTCACAGACTCACCTTCAAATCTCGTGCAATCTGTTGCACAGTATGAATAGTTTTGGGCTTTTGAGTGTGCGTTCAGTAAACCAGGATGATCATCTCCACTTTGCTCAAATGTGAAATTATCGCCAGTTCACCACAAATGACAGTCCAGAGACATTTCTTATAGAAACACCTACGATCCAAACAGTAGTTATTAAACAACCGTCTGATTTCTGCAACATGCTGCTTGATCTGATCTTACACTGATTCTACTTTAGGTTCACATACAAACTGTTTTGATCCATTTTGTTTTGTTAAGCAGTCTGGCTTGCATCCTAGCATTTGTACGTGTGTAACACTCTGGCATTAAAAGGTGGTGTAACGTTCACAGGAGCTGTCGCTGCAACCCAAAGATGATATTGTTGACAGAACCAAGATGGAGGACACCCTGAAGAGGCGGTTCTTCTATGATCAGGCCTTTGCCATCTATGGAGGTAACGTGTTACATAGCTACTAGTAGAGTGGGCAATTGTGAGATTTTTTTTTTTAATCATTATTATAAGAATTGTAATTTATTGGGATGAAAACGCTTAAATGATATTTGCATGCATTTCGTTCTTTTTCTTGAGATCTTTCTTTTAACTGATGCTGTCCTTCCTTTCGATACCTTTTCTCCTTCAGTTAGTGTCTGGCTTTTGCTGGTTTTTCAATCTAAGCTAGTCTGCAGAAATTCTTAGTGATGTTTGTATTTTTAAGTGAAGGTAAAGAAACTAAAAATAGCGGGGAAAATTTGTCTGGAAATCTGTTAAATTTTCTAATTAGAAAATGTTAAAGAATTCGGTGAAATGGCTGGTCAGAAAAAGATTGTATGCGTGTTTCTGATTGGTAACCGTTGTTCGTCAGGTGTGAGCGGCCTGTATGACTTTGGCCCTGTTGGCTGTGCCCTGAAGAACAACATCCTGCAGGTGTGGAGGCAGCACTTCATCCAGGAGGAGCAGATCCTGGAGATCGATTGCACCATGCTGACTCCTGAGCCTGTGCTCAAGTAGGTGCACTGTTGCAGCGCTGGAGGCCTTGTTCATGCAACAGAAATGTTTTCGATTACTTCTGCACATCTGTCTGATTTATGTCTCTTACTAAGCTCAATTGAAGTGCAGACGTATCATCTTAAATTCGAACGTTTCGTCTCGTATTCCTTGATGTTATCTACTGAAAAATAGATAACATCAACATATATATATTTTTTTTCTTTGACTAAAGTCAAAAAATTTTATTGATTTGTATCCAATCATTGCCTCTGCTGAAGGCGCCTTGTGGTTCCTGGAGTCGGCTCCAAAGTGCCGAGCTGTAGGTTTTTATTGACGGGCGCATACGGACTTCTGCGATTTTATGCATGGAACCTGCAGCTACAGCAGCGCTCCATAGCCCGGTTGCAGATACACTCGACTTTGGTTTGAATTTGCTCCGTGAGGCTCATTCTTACTGTGTTTTTGTTCCAGGACTTCTGGACATGTGGAAAAGTTTGCAGACTACATGGTGAAAGATGTCAAAAATGGTGAATGCTTCAGGGCTGACCACCTTCTGAAAGGTAAAAAAAACAATACATAAAGTTAAGAGATGAGTTTTTTAACACTGAGCTCTTGAGTCATTAGGAATTAAAACTAATAGATTCTTCTTTTAATGGTTTACTGACTGCGCTTAACATATTTTTTTTAAACCGGTCACTAACAGTTGTCTTTAATCATAACTTTACTGCTTTATATTTGTTCACCTGCAGCTCATCTCCAGAAGCTCATGTCTGATAAGAAATGTGCAGCTGAGAAAAAGGCAGAGATGGACAGTGTCATCACTCAGGTCAGCTCCATCCACAAAATATATAATTTTCTCGGTGAGCAAATGATTTCTGACCAGATCATTAATGTTTTTAAAACCATTTTTAGTTGGACAACTACTCCCAACAAGAGCTGACGGACCTTTTTGTGAAATACAACGTCAAGTCTCCCACCACAGGAAATGAGCTCACCGCTCCAATCTCCTTCAACCTGATGTTTCAGACATCCATCGGACCAGGAGGGAATATGCCGGGGTGTGTTAAAGCATTTAAACTGTGGGGACAGTTTGTAATGTTTTTTGGGTTTTTTTGTAAAATCTCTGAATATGACGTACATTTCCAGCTATCTGAGGCCTGAAACTGCTCAGGGAATCTTCCTCAACTTCAAGCGCCTCCTAGAGTTCAACCAGGGGAAACTTCCCTTTGCCGCTGCTCAGATCGGAAACTCCTTCAGGAACGAAATCTCTCCTCGCTCTGGACTCATTCGGGTTAGGTGAGCAATCCTCAGAATTCCTCTTTGGGGTTGTAGGATGGGGGGAAAAACATCAAGTCTGGAATTGGATTTAAGCATCTTTGCAGGTCTGGATAATGATGAAAGAAGACAACAAAAGTAAACATCTTAATTTCCAGGCAATTTTTAATGCACTCTTATTTAAAAGTTGCATTTATCTATCCATCTTAGGCCTAAGTCTGGATCTCTATGACATTTTAACATGGAAATGTCCTGTAACCCTGTTGGTTGTGCATTTGGATGGCGAGAATAAACTGGATTGTGCCTGCCGCCCTGTCTGTGCAGGGAGTTCACCATGGCTGAGATCGAGCACTTCGTGGACCCAAATGAGAAGGTCCATCCTAAATTCTCCAGCGTGGCAGACCTGGACATCATGTTGTACTCATCCAAAGCCCAGACAAGTGGCCAGTCAGCCCATATCATGAGGCTGGGAGACGCTGTGGAACAAGTAAGTATCTGTGATTCTCACCCAGTTGTAGAACCGTGGTATTGCTTGGAATCTAAAATGGGAAACTGATTTATTTATTTTTATCGTTTTCTTCAGGGAGTGATTAATAACTCTGTCCTGGGATATTTCATTGGGAGGATCTACCTCTACCTTACGAAAGTCGGTGTTGCCAAAGATAAGCTGCGTTTCCGACAGCACATGGACAACGAGATGGCTCACTACGCCTGTGACTGCTGGGATGCTGAAACCAAGACCTCCTATGTAAGTTCCAATACAGTGCAAACTTCAGACTAATGCATTTTTGTCTAGTTCTGCTGCTTAAAATTTCAGGGGGGTTTTTGTAGGGTTGGATTGAGATCGTGGGCTGCGCTGACCGGTCTTGTTACGATCTGAAGTGTCATGCAAGAGCCACAAAGGTCCCTCTGGTTGCCGAGAAACCTCTGAAAGAGCCTATATCCTTTAAACTACTTGGCATCAAAGTCTGGAGAAGTGTTGGTGTTTTTCCTTGCCACAACGATCTATTTCCCTTTAACCTCTCTGCACAAAACCGTTAATGTCGTCCAGTTTGAGCCCAACAAAGGAGCTATTGGGAAGGCTTATAAAAAGGATGCCAAGTTGGCAATGGAATACCTGGCGGTGTGTGACGAATGCTTCATTGCAGAGCAGGAACAGCTGCTGAATGATAACGGGTTAGTGAATTTCTTAGGTTTACAGGACTGATAGTTTTCACATAGTTTCAATGATTTATTTCTGCTCTACAGAGAGTTCACAATCGAGACTGAAGGGAAGACCTTTACACTCACAAAGGACATGGTCGGAGTGAAGAGATTCCAGAAGACCTTGCATGGTGAGATTGACTTTTGAGGAATAAACAGGATTATTTACCCGCCATCAAAACGTTATAGCTTGCGTTTCCCTTTAACTGCAGTGGAGGAAGTTGTTCCCAGTGTCATTGAGCCCTCCTTTGGCATCGGTAGAATCATGTACACCATCTTTGAACACACATTCCACATCAGAGAAGGCGATGAGCAGAGAACGGTAGGTTTAGTCAAGTTACCAGATTGGGTGAATTGTATAACACTTTAATTTCTGCAGTAGTTTTAAATACTGCTGTCAAACTACTGCAACAATCTAGTTGGTTAGCTTTTATTATTCTTGTTTCATGCATTTCACTATGGTTTGCAGTGGAGTTTATGGAATGGTTTGCTAAAACAGCATTTAAGTGAGTTTTTGGACTCGAAGCAGTTAAATACTTTCTTCAACCATGGATTTTTCCATGGCTAATATTGTGTTTATTTTTTTAAACCTATATTTACATTTAAAAAGTATTTTGCCATGTGCTCTTTAAAGTCAGAGCCTTTTCTGTTCTTTGTGTCTATCACGTTTCTTTTTACAGTACTTTAGCTTCCCTGCGACTGTAGCTCCGTACAAATGTTCTGTCTTACCTCTGAGCCAAAACCAAGAGTTCATGCCTTTCGTGAAGGAGCTATGTAAGTGCCTTCCTAATATTTTTCATTTTCACCCTTAAAGAACTGATGTATTTCAGCACATTTACCCACCATTCCCATGTTCCCCCACATTAGCCGAGGCCATGACCAAAAACGGCGTGTCGCACAAGGTGGATGACTCCTCCGGATCCATTGGGAGGCGCTATGCTAGGACAGACGAGATCGGCGTGGCATTCGGCATCACCATTGACTTTGACACGGTGAACAAGACGCCTCACACGGCCACACTGAGGGACCGTGATTCAATGAGGCAGATCAGGGCTGAGGTACAGCAACCGTTCCCGTTTTTCTTTTCTGTCAACTTCAGCTTCAATTGGTTCTTAAAGCTAAAGCACCAATGGATAAACAGTTAGGGGTGGTTAGTTAGGTCATGTGGATTTATATAGTTCCACCTCCCCATTTTAAATTAGTTCATTTGAAAACTTTTTTGCAATTGCTCAAATTATCTTTGTCATATATACATATCCAACAAAATCATCATAGCTTTATCTATTGATACATTTCCCCCCCCATTCCTCTTCAGGTTGACAAGTTGCCGGTTATTGTTCGCGATTTGGCCAACGGCACCCTGACCTGGGCAGAAGTGGAAAGCCAGTATCCCATCTTTGAAGGGCAGGAGACGAGTAAAAAGGACACGATTGAGGAGTAGAGCTCGCATTTCCTTTGCAAGCAGCTCCGTAAATATTTCAGACTCAATGCAAACGCACCACCAAGAAGAATCCTGCAGTTATGTCGCAATGAGCCACACGGGTGGACCAATCCCACTTCAATCACTGAAATGTTGTTTGTCTAAGAGTCGAGGCAACTCCTGCACAGGACGTCTTCAGTGAACAACTTTGCATCCATGTTTGACAGTTTGTTCTTTCAAAAGGGAGAAAAATGTAATCAGGGTATCAGTGGAAGACTTCCACTGTTCAAGTTTTCAGCCAGAATGGATCGATATTTAACAAGTTGAAATAAAAGCAGCCAGCACTTCCTGGACACCTGTGGCTTAAGGGTTTTCTGTAAAGTTTTTTAAAAGTTAGGAGTCATAAGTTTTAATGTTTGTTTCCCCAATAGAACTGTAAATATACAGTGAATTGAAACCAAGAAGGTCCCAAATTAATAAGAGCCTTTTATAAAATCAGTAATCATATGAGATATCTACAAGGCTTAACATTGGAAATAAGATTTGACTTTGGTAAGATTTTTTAAAAAAATACTGATACATCTAAAAATAAAATATAGGAAAGTCATGGTGTCACACTCTATTCAGTTTAACTCCTGAGCCTAAACTGTCTTCAAGTCTGGGTCAGTAGGGTACAGAACAAAAATACACCGAATACAAATCTACACAATGCTTTAGTGTACATGTCTGTGTGCTGATCGGTCACAGAAAATCCTAATAAAATATGTTAAAGTTTATGGAGGAAAAAATGAAAACTTTTGCAACCCAAACGCCGCTGGGTTGCATTTTGACGTTCTGTCACTAGTCGGCACTGCCTGCTGGTTAACATGCTCACAGTTTCTTTCAGAATCTGAGACATGCATATCGAGACTGAAACTCAAAGTTGCAGCAGCATTAAACCTTCCTAAAGCAGATTTGGCAGTGAGGGAAATGAGGGGGGGAAAAAAACATATATTTTCATTTAATGCAATAACTATAGACGGTCTTGACAGTGTGCTCTGCTTCAGTTATGCTCCAGATGATTTTGGTGACCTTCTACATAAGTCTCTCATTTTGTATACATACAAGAAATGGAGAAGTGCTGAGTATCTGTTGCTCAGCTGACAAACCGTCTTGTATTATCACATGGCCTATAGTCTATTACACTGATTTAGAAGTCCTGTCCCGCCCCTGCTGTCAATGGTCAAAGTATAAATACATCATGTCACCTTTAACCAGCGGCAGCTCCCTCTCAGGGGGTCAGAGGGACCCACTGTCCACCCTGCGCTCTGTGGACGACCACCACACAACGTTCACATTTCTTTCTCTTCACGTTTTAACTCGAATTTTCATCCATCTGTCCAAACGTGAACTTTGGTGGGGAAACCTCTTGGGACTGCTGCGTTCAAGGTCAGTATCACAACAGGTGCTGAGGACAAACTGAACTGTGTGGCATTTGAACAGCAGGCTGTCTAACAAGACAATGTGGGGACTGAACTGGGGAGAGGGTTAACTTTACATTTACGTTGTGCGACACTGAAAATCAAAACTGAAAGTCCAGGTTAATGCAAAGCGTTGCGAGTTCAGTGAGTCATTTTGTCCAGCATATATATATTGGTGCTGGAGTGCATGAATTAACTGTCTGTTAAAAATAGCAGACAGCTGCACTTTGTTGACACATTACACTCTCCCTATTGTGTTCAGTCCATGTTATCCTCTTGCTACTTTTAGAAAAAAAAAACTCAATACATTTCTTGCATCTCTATGGCACACAATAAAACCCCTGCAGTTAATTTATTTGAGTAATTTCAAAGGACAAACAAAGCTTACATCGTTGATTTATGCTGTTGGCTTGCAGCTAACGAAATCCAATTTTTTTTTTTTTTTTTCTCGTATGACATAACAATATGAGCTTTAAAATCAGCAAACAATTCAAGAGGTTTCTCAACATGTCTGGAGACTAAAATCACGAGAACCCAATAAATACAGAGTCAGGTCAGCGTGTATAGGTGTTTGTTTAAAACAAAAAGTGTCTCCAGGCACATCTAGAGAGTATGCACTCAGTACCAGGTCAGAGCTTCCTTTCTATTAATTACTGCATCAGTGCAGCTTGGAGGTGATCAGGAAGGTCAAGTTACTTTATTAGAAGCCTTCGGCCTTCAGCTCGCCTGCATTGTTGGGTCTGGTTTGGGATCTTCAAACCGAGGCCTCGATGTCTCCTGCCGCCTTTAGACGTGGCTCTGCTTCAAAACACCTGAGTTAAATAATGAAGTCGTCAGGACTCTGGAGATATTGAGAAGGTGATTCAGTCATTTGATTCAGGTGCGTTGGACTTTCGTTCCCACATTAGCCACAAATATCAGCCTATGGGGACAAACAGTTTTGCTTACAGAGTAAATTAAAAGCAGAATAAAACCGGTTTTTCCATTTGAACCTGCAGAAAGCCCTTCCACTCTTGCGTGCTGGTCGGTCGTCACCGCGTGGAAAAACCTGAAAATCATGCAACTGGAATTCAACCCTGGTTATCACACCCTGCGTTTCCCTGTTGATTTACCCGAAAATGTCTTCTGTGAAATAGACGGCTTGAAGCACTGCGAAGTCGGGTGTGTTGGATCTGCCTTCCAACATTCCGAGGCAACCGGAACGCACCAGGTTAAAGGTAAAACCGAAAGCAAGGCTTTGATCCGGTTTAATCCACTACTGAGAAACGTGAAGGCAGAACAACACATTCAGAGTTGAAGGGTGGCCGGGATGTGTTTAAACTGTTCTGGCACCGAAATGTGATTCATACATCAGACCTGTCAAAGCAAGAGGTTTTCATTTATAAACTCGCCACACTTGTACAGCTCAAACATATTTTAATTTTGGACAAAGAACAGATGTGCGTGTGAAAAATAGTTTTCAGTTAGCCACTTTGGAGGACCTAAACTTCTGTCCCAACATTTCAATCGTTTTTAAGTGCAGACTTTTACAAGGCCACTTGCTGCCTTTTTTCATATTTGAATTATTTAGAGTGAACTGCTTTGTATTGCTATTGCTGCCCTATAACCAAGGTGGAGTTGAGCTTATGTGTGCAAACCAAAGGCTGCATGTTCTCCTTGAAGAGTTTCTGGTAGAGAGCCTCTTGGTTCCATCAATTAAGGCAGCTTGTCAGGTCCAGCAGTGGCAAAGCAGTCCCAGACCATCAAACTAACATGTTTGACTGTAAGATATTTCTTTTTTGTGAATTTGTCTTTTTTCTTTTAGTTTTTTTTTTGCCAAATGTAATGCAATGCACACCTTTCATAAAGTTAAACTTTTGTTTTGCCAAGCCACAAAATACTTCCAGAAGTCAAATGTGAGATGGCCCCTTTGCGTTTTGTTTGGTGTTAGCATGTATTCTCTATTTATGAATAATGGTTCCTCGAAAGGAGTCCCCAAACCTTAAAATGTATTCTTAATGTCTTCTAGACATTAAGAATACGTTCCTTTGTTTCTGTTTTTGTAATCGACTGGTATGGAGAAAAAACAAACAAAAAAAAAACACTGAAGTCATGATTAAATGGGGGTGCGATTATAGATCCACACGGGGCCATTTCGATTTGGATAGCATTTTTCTTTTAATGCATAAAATTCGCATTTGAAAACTGCTTTTTAAAATTTACTCAGGTAATCTTTCTCTACTACAGAAATTTGTTGACTGATCTGAAACATTTAGGTGAGGCGTACAAGCTTGAAAACAGAAGAAATTGTTAAAAGCCCTGTAGTGACTTGTCAGGTCCTTTTGATTTTCAGTTTTGGCAACGGAGGGGAAACCCTGTGGTTCTATGTGTATCATTAAACGAGGTCATGTTTAAGCTAAATATGTAACACGCTGCATTGATTGTGATTTGTTCTCATTAGCCTCCAAAACTCATTGTCATCATGGGGATCAAAGCTGCACTTCCTAAGTATGAGATCTACTTCTACAACACCGTGCTGTGTCTGGCCATGTTCTGGGCAGCCAGCTGGATCTTTGAAGTGTCGAGCTGTAAGTACACTGATGAGCTCTTGTAACCCAACAGAAGACGGGATGGAATGAGAAGGATAACCTACGCTGACACACACAGTGGTTACAAGTGTCAAGATTGTGCATGTGGTCATTTAGTTTCACAAAAATCTAAAAACTCACCAGTATATTATTGGTGTTTGCTGGCACATATTTCTTTAATATTTCATTGGCACATCTTATTAATGACTATAACCTTTAAATGAAACTGGTGCTAGGTTTTATTTGCAAAGACATCAGACTACAAAAATATGGAAAGTGACACTTGTAGCTTTTTGAAAATGTGCTGAGGGGTAACAATCGGTATTATTTTCCACACAGCAGAATGCAATTTGCCATTCTTGCTCTTGTATAACTGGAGGCACATAGATACACCAATCAGTGCTAATTTCACATTATTTTAGTATTTAATTCTCACATATTATGAAATCAAATCTTTATATTTGCTTAAATGACATAAACTACTGCTGCTGCTGATGTATTTTTGCACGACTTACTGCTATGCTTAGTTTAAACGCATGCAATATAAACTAGCTGGACTCTTTACTTTTTTTTTTCATCTTTGTTTTTGTTTTCCCTTTCAAAGAAAAGGGGAAAAAATTAGGCAAAAAGCCCAATACTGTTTAAAACATACTAAAGATAATATGGCAGGAAATCTATAATAAAGAACTTAAGAAATTGAGTAGTTTTAAACATATAAACAATTTCTTTTCCCAAAAACAATGCAAAAATAAGTCAATTTTAAATATGGAGAGAGTAACTTTACATATAAACAAAACAGAATCTGCAGTATACACGATGTTAGTTTTTCAGTGTGAGGCTAAAACGTCAGAGCTATGCTGAGCATGCTCAGTAGATTGGGTGTCACTATTAATATCACAGAGGACAAAAAGAAAACTGTTCTGTGTTGAACCCTTTGTTTAAGTCTAATAAGAACACGTATAATTTCAAAACAACCGAAACATATTTTTCTCATGATAAACCAAGTTCCGTGACATTGAATTATAAATTTGCAATTATTCATTATTTTGGCCACTAACATATTTTACTCTCACTCCCATCCTGCTGTCATGTTTTTCAGCCAATGTAAACAGAAAGACATTTAAGGCCAGTGTGAAACCAGGATACTTTGGGAGAAAAATGGTAAGTGTTGACGTGATATTTAACGCCATTGGAATATTATTAATTAATTGCGTTGCTCTCCACAGGACACTGCAGATTTTGAGTGGATGATGTGGTTTTCCACCTTCAGAGAGCACATCCTGTTCGCCCTTTCTGGTCACGTGCTCTTTGCCAAGATCTGCTCCATGCTGGCTCCTCAGGTTGCTAAACTTTACCATAAATCATTTTTTTTTAATCATTCTTAATCCGTTAGCATCTGCAGATCACAACTGCATGATCACTAAGAGGATAAGAAAACTGATGTATTGACGTGATTTTAATTAGTTAATTTTATCCTGCATTTGTTGAGTTTTAAATAAGAAAAAGAAGCAGAAAGTAGACATAAAATTTACTCCTTTTCTGCTAATGCAAATTAGCCTTTCTTTGTAATATGTCTCTTACAGTTCAGGTCCTTGGTTTACATGGTGTATGGTCTGCTGGCGGTATGGACCAGTATGGGTTGGACCTACGTCTCCCTCATGCTGTCCCACTGCATCCTGCTCTACAGCATCTCCTTGGTGAAAATACGCTGGCTCTGCTTCGTCGCTGGTCTCTGCACCCTCGCCACGTTCAAGTGCGAACCTTTCGTGTCCTGGCAGGTGAAGCAGCTGGCAAACTCTGAGTCCCTCGTTTGATTATCGGTGTGCAGAATCACTGTACGTTTTCCGCGCAGGCAGGTTTTGTGGAGGGAGACTTTGAGCTGCGGCATGTCCTCTTCTACGGAGGCTGCGGGTTCACGATCATGCGCTGCGTGAGTTTTGCTTTGGAAAACTGTGAACGGAAAGATGGGCACTACAGCGTCCTGGAGCTGCTCAAGTACAACTTTTACCTCCCTTTCTTCTACTTTGGACCCATCATGACCTTTGACAAATTTTATGTGCAAGTGAGTTTCTTTTAATTGACCACAGTCATTCAACTGTTTAAAGGTTTTAGGATTTCCTATTTCATGCACTAGGTGGCACTGGTTTCTTTTATTGTTTGTGTCCATGTTGCATATAAGAAAAATTTTGTTCATGGTGAATATTATCTATTATATTTTCAGACTTTTACAGTGTCCTGCAAAGAGAATTGCAAAGCGTAAAAAATGGCCTCATGACTTTCTTATGTTTTTTTTTAATAAAAATCAGAAAGCTTGACATTTTTCACTTGCACAACTAATGTCAACTGCATCCAACTACCTTCAGGAGTCAGAATCTAGTTCAGTTAATGGGTATTTTTCTCGAACCTACATAAAAGAACCACAGACAACGTATATGAGTTTTCTGACCAAGCTTTTGCAAAAGGAGATGACTCGGCAAACTGCTCCTCCAAGCCGTTCACTGAGTGTCCTAAAGACCTTTGGTTACAGCTTGTCTTTTATTATCAAGCAAAAAGAGGGAGGATAGGTAAGGAAGACAGCAGAGACAAAATATTACTGCACACAGGCAGTTTCTAAGGTAGGGAGTATTCCGGTTGATAAGGAGGCACCTGTAGAAACATAATTTAAGGTCTGGGAAACACACAGTTAACTGTTTCACATGAAGACGAACAGGCAGATGTGGCCTCCAGGTCAGTTTATACACACAGAAGGAAGAGAACACTTAAAATTGAAAATCACAATGATCTCTAGACTGAATGTTGATTAACATTAGACTGAATATGAACTAAAGTAATGACAAAATGATAATACCAAAAAAAATCTCTAACATCAGTGGTCCCACACCCTGGTCCTCAGAGCCCACTGTCCTACATGTTTTCGATGTTTCCCTGCTCCAGCAAAGCTGACTTAAAAGATTGCATTACCTCCTTTGCATGCCTACAACTGCTGCAGAAATCTGTCAGTCACCTATTCATTTAAGCTGGGTGTGCAGCAGCCGGAAAATGCTTAAAACATGCAGGACAGTCGGACCTCTGATCTACAGTATTGTACAAGACCAGTTGTGTCATGTCTTTGCTGTCCTCTGCAGGCCAATAAGTCTGACCTGACCCGAAAAGAAAGGGAAATGTGGAACATCAGCCTGCAGGGTTTGATCCATTTGGGAGTCGTCATCGTAGTGGATGTCCTGTTCCACTTCATGTACATCCTCACCATCCCCACTGACATAAAGCTCCTGAAACACCTCTCTGACTGGGCTTTGGGTATGTGCCACAGAATTTGTGCGATTGTTAAAGTTTTATCTACCATCATGGAGGCGAAGACATTTTTTTCCGCACGCCCAAAAATGCAACAAAACTAACATACCTGCACGTCTCCAGTGGGTCTGGCTTACGTCAACCTCGTCTACGATTGGATAAAAGCAGCCGTCATGTTCGGAGTCATCAACACAGTGTCCAGACTGGATCACCTGGACCCACCGAAACCACCAAAGTGCATCACTATGCTCTATGTGTTCTCTGAAACGTAAGCTCTGCATACAAAGCTCGCCTTCTTTTGGTTAAAATTGAAAACCGGTTGACTTTTTTTTTCTTTTTTTGTAGGCATTTTGACAGAGGAATTAATGACTGGTTGTGCAAGTAAGATTTATTGAATATTCATTATATTAGTCCAGCTGAATGCAGGAGGTGCTGACGGTTTTTGTGTCCTCAGGTATGTTTATAATTACCTTGGTGGAAAGCATGAGAATGTGGCGGAGGAGCTGGTGGCTACGCTTTGCACCTATGGCGTCACCATCCTCTGGTTGGGCCCCTGCGAGGTCGTCCTGGTCTGGGCTTTCTTCAACTGTTTTGGTCTCAACTTGGAGCTGTGGACCGCTAAGGCCTTCTCCATGGAGCCATTTGCATCCTTTGAGGTTTGTTATTGCAGTTTTATTCTTCTGCTTTTGTTTGTTTGTTCTCAGATCTGAAGGTGTTCCTGTCTTTTTTTTGACAGGCTGCTATGTCAGAAGCAATGTCCCGCCGCATAAGGGCAATCTTCAACACGTTCAACTTTTGGTGCATTGTGCTGTTCAACCTTATGGCTCTGAACAGTTTGGATTTTGTCAAGTTGGTCACCAAGCGACTGCTTCTGAAAGGTGATTTCAGTTTTACTTGGAGATGCACTGACTTCAAACTGTCAATAGAGATTTTAGCTTATACCAATTTCTCTATAAAAGCTATAATTGACAGCATTCTAAAAATATTTTTTCCTACAAAATATGGCTACCCATTTTACAAATCTGGGACGATCCATGACAACCAGAGCCTGTAATTGTGTTGTGGTCCTTCCTGTTACCTGTGGAAGTTAACTCCAGGTCGGTTTGCAATTTTGATGGCGCATCTGCAAGCTGAGTAAAAATACTTCCTAAGGCATATGGCTTTTGTTAATAACAGCAGAAATGTGTATTTTCAAAATTACAACAAAAGTATTAAGCATCAAAGGAGCAAAACAACCAACACTTTCTAAAGTCTTGCTCTCTTCTGCTAGCATAAATATGTGTCCATCAAGAGTCATAGTCGTCCATTTCCAGCATTCATTCGGTAAAAGATGAGCCGTTTCCTCTGTCTTAATTTCTGAATATCCCACTAACCCTAAAAGATGTCGTTCTATGAGTCTTCTTCCAGCAATTATAACTTCAACACAGAAGAGCGATACTTGTGTACCTGGTATGGTACATTCACAAATTTGATAAAATGTTTGATTTTTGAGTCAGACATTCTTGTCAAAGGCTGATTTGTCAGTGCTTGTTTACAGATGGGTAAGAAGACCTAAAACCACAAAATGGCAAAGGATCAAATTGACCGGCACTTTCTGACATCTTGCTCTTTGGTAGCAGTCTGAATAAACGGCTAATAAGCCTCCAAAGAATGAAAATGTTCCTTTTTAAAAAGAACTTCCTAAATCTGTGTTTCCGTCCGACTTTACTTTCAAAAACACCTGATTCCAAAACTTTGAGTTCAACAGTAACAACATCCATCATCAGTGCAATCTGGCATTTCTTAGCTATGTGTTCCCTGATGGACTTTCTGAGAGCCACTACCTGATCAGCGGTGGTTTAAGGACATTCAGGCCAAATTCAGTAACCAGCTCATTTCTTGGTGCAGCTCTTATTTTAGCAGCATAAAGATTTTTGTGATTTTTATACGGTTTTGAATTTATAACTTCTCCTTTCTCCAGGTTTCCCTATAACTACCATCATTGTCATGTTTGTGACCTACTGTCTAATTCAAGTGATCAAGGAGCGAGAGAGGAGACAGGCCCTCATCGACGACCCTGACCCACTTCCTCCTGCGGCCCCTCTTAATGCTGCCGCCGCCACCTGTCCACCCACTGCTGCTCCACAGGCAGCGGCTGATTCCAGCAAAGAAAAAGCAGAGTAGAAATTTGGCATTCAGCTAAAAGGTTCAGAGACTAACAGACCATCTAGTTGAGAATATTGAAAGCTTCATTATGTCCTAATTAGCTTTTATAAAATGAATTTTTAATGATACTAGGAAGTCACAGGCTGTAAATAAGATTGAGTATTTATATGGAAGGGGTTATTAATAGTGGAAAACATTAAGTCATATTTATTGTAACATATTGTACAGTCCTGGAGTTATAAACATTTACTGACTGAGAAAGCACCGACTTCCCTGACACTCATAATTACTACTTTATGGAAAAACGTGGTATGTGACTATATGTCTACATGAAAAGATTTTTCTTGTAATGAGTACTAGTTAATAAAAATCTTTTTAATCCCACATGAGTGTTATACTTAAACCCTTGATGGAAACACTTCAACAAACATCCGATGCTTTTACTGGCCTTTAAAAAGTTGTTTCTTTAATAACAAAAAAGGATTTCTTTGAAAGAGGTTGTGTTTTTCAACATATGCTGCTGACATTCCCACCATCTTTTACTAGAATACGCTATAGCCTCAGCTGATTTTTGCACAAACGACCCTCACTTCTACTCAGGAAATCACATTGACTTTGAAATACCTTGTCGGTAAAGAAACTAGCCAGAGCAATAATCAGAGAAACGGCTGAGAGCTTCTGGGGGAGCAACAGATATCTACAGATCATGAAGAATATTTTCAACATGTATTTGTGCACCTCATGAAACTGAGTTATAAGGTAAAGCAGCAAAAAGGACCTTGACATTAAAAGCAGAGGACCCTGCTGCTGCACACCTGGCTTAATTTGAATGGTTGGTTAACACGCTTCTGTAACAATTGGAGAAGAGAATACAATCAGATTGAATCAGCTATGCTGGAGTGCAGAAACATCAAATACATGCAGGACGGTTGACGCCAAGGACCAGAGGGACTACAAAAAACCTTCTGTTGTCACCATTTAGCCAGAAGATGTGTAGAGGATCCAGCAAAAATGTGTAGGAAGGTGCTCGGGTGAGATGAGGGCAAAATCAAATGTTTTGACCTATGCAAAACACAAACTTGCTGGAAGCTTTAAGAGTTGAGACTGGGGCAAAGGTTCATCGTCCAGCAGAATAATACGTTTCATATAAATTAAATGGTAAGTAGCATGTACTTGCAAAGTGCTTTCTAAAGTCTAGAGGACCCCAAAGCACCCAGCATAGTGAAAGCTACTGCATTGCAGCCACAGCTGCCCTGTAGCAGTCTGGCAGAAGTAAAACGTTCTGTGACCACCACCAGCAGGCAAAGTGAGTGAAGTGTCTTGGACACAAAGACGGACAAAGCGGGGCCTCAAACCAGCAACACCGAGTGATTATGTGACGAACTCCTACACTGCCATCGCCACCAACGCCAATAGAAATGGCTAAATGAAACACACACATAGGTAAAGATTGAGACTGGGACAGGGGTTCTAGAACATAAACCAAAAATGGGCTAGCAGTATAAAAAAAGTAACATTTGATTTTAAAAAGGTTCTACCATAAACACTTAAGTGGATTCACACAGTGAATTATTTTTTGAGGTGATAACAGATGCCATGAGCGGCTTTTTAAAACGATGTATACTCTTCCTGTGACTTTCCGGATAACTAAAACCAACAAAAATCACAAATCTCTCCAGGATTTTAGGGAAGAGAGAATTGAGATGAATTGGAGCACCCAGAATGACTGGTACCGCTTGTGCAAATCTGTTGGGACTGTGTAAAATCTGGGTTTTGAGTGATTTCACTCTTTGAGGCCACCGGCCCACCACGATTGGTTCCAGCCCCATTTGGGTACCTCATAGGTAGTGCACTCTCACTCGAGATCAAGAACCATCTTGGGCAACAGGGACTATCTTAATGGTTGGTGTATGGGTCGTTTCACTTGTTCGGGTTCCGGTTTCAGCATCATTAAAGATGAACATACAGAACATTTCGTTTGCAGGACTCGTTATACAACATTTAATTTGTCAAGAGATCAGCTTTGGACCGAAGACGTCAAGAGTTCTGAATTGGGACGCCGCTTTAGAAGGTACCTTTCCTCCCCTTAAATTGTTCTTGGCAAATTAAACCCAGCCTTGAATTTCAACCACAGTTGAGATAGTTGGGATAACATTCAACTTCAATGACGACATGGCTAGGTTGAATTGGTCACAGAGGCCTCGCAAAGTATCACAGTTTGCTATATTGGAAATTCTTCCAGTGAGATATGCCTCAGCTGTTTGAGAGTGGGCGGATTATCCAGGGGAGCGGGTGAGTGGGAGGCAAGAAAGCCGGACAGAGGCAGGGTTATAGCATTTCCAGCAATGTTCCAGAATAAAGCCCCCATAGCTCTAAAGCAAGCAAGCACTCTAAAAATAACCCTCCAGTTGGAGCTCAGTTGAAGGGTCATGACAGCTGAGAAAGCGGGCCGTCCCAGGATTCAGCCGGTGAGCAGGGTCGCCGTTCATGTAAAGCCACTCCAGACTAGAAAGCCAAATTCTCTGCAATAAAGAGGATCCGATTCTACTTTATCCGTATCATCTTAAAGACTTCTCAGATGGCTGTGCCTATAAATCCCATGGATGAGCCCAGGTTGTACCAGCAGACTCTCCTCCAGGATGGCCTGTATGATTTGCTGGAGAACGACAAGCTGGTGGACTGCGTCCTGAAGATCAAAGACAAGGAGTTCCCTTGTCACCGGCTGGTGCTGTGTGCCTGCAGCTCATACTTCCGGTCCATCTTTTTGTCTGACCTGGATGAAAGCAAAAAGAGAGAAATTGTGCTGGAGGACGTCGAGCCCGGTGTCATCGGTCTGATCCTCAAGTACCTGTACACCTCGAAGATCAACATCACAGAGCAGAACGTCCAAGACATCTTTGCCGTTGCCAACATGTACCAGATTCCTTCCATTTTCACTGTTTGCGTGTCTTTCTTGCAAAAGCGCCTCAGCCTCAGCAATTGCCTGGCCATCTTCAGGCTCGGTTTGATGCTGGACTGTCCCAGGCTGGCCGTCTCCGCCCGGAACTATGCCTGTGAGCGTTTCCAGCTCATCTCCAAAGACGAAGACTTCCTCCAGCTTAACGCGACCGAGGTGGCAGCCATTTTGGCGAATGACAATTTGAACGTGGAGACGGAGGAGGTTGTTTTTGAGGCTCTGATGCGATGGGTGTGCCGGGACACTGAGAGCAGAGAGAAGGAACTCCCCGATTTGCTGGACTGTGTTCGTCTGCGTCTCGTCACGGATGATTACCTGACAGAAAAGGTGGAGAAACACCAACTCATCTCTGCTAATCCAGAGCTTCAGCAGAAGCTGAAGCTGGTCAAGGATGCTCGAGGGGGGAAAATGCCAGAGATTAAAAAGAGCAAAACGGAAGATGGAGGGGCAGCGAAAGATGGAGAAACTGAAGACAAAGAGGACGAAGAAAATCTTCTACCGGCTATTCTAAATGATAACCTGCGATTTGGGATGTTTGTCAAGGACCTAATACTGATGGTGAACGACACCGGCGCCGTGGGGTACGACCCGTCAGGCAACGACTGCTTCATGGCGTCGGTTTCCACCCAGGTTCCCAAGAACCACGTCAGCCTGGTCACCAAGGAGAACCAGATCTTTGTGATTGGAGGATTATTTGTTGATGAAGAGAACAAGGAGGACCCTCTGTGCTCCTACTTCCTGCAGGTATGAATGCTGTTCTAAAAAGACATTATAAAGTTACATCTGGAATCTGATTAATTTGAGGGGGAAAAAAAACTATTACAAAAAAACATTTTGAATCTTACTTTTAAATGATGTCATTATAAAATTATGAAGGTTCACCATAAAGTTGAGACCAGATATTAACATACACAATATAAAAAGACAGTCTGAGATTAGTTAGGATTACTAAAGTTATTTCTATTCTTTAGGAAAACAATCAGAGCTTTATTACTTTCTTCAAGCTTGTTTACAGTTCACACCTTTAGTAGCTCCTGGTCAAATCACTCCTTTTTATCTACCAATTATCTATTTCTATTTTGTACCAGTAAACAAATTCTTTCATGCCTATCCATTTAAACCATTAGTTCACTGTTCTTTGCAGCTAAGTATTTTCATGAGTTATGGAAAAAGAAATAGCTATAAAAATCCCCAAATCCCATGTATAATTTAACTTTTTTATTTTCTAAGAATGTTGTATTAAATCCAATTTTTATTTTATTTCTGATGTGTGTTTGGGGAATATGATTCATGAAATATGGAGGTCCAGATAGTGAATGTTATTTACTAGAGTCGCATAAGAGTAGAGAAAGTTGATTACAAAATGATCAAAAGGAAAGGAAATGTATAAGGTGGCCAAGAAGCAAAACAACCAGCCTCTACCTTTAACTGCAGAGCTAATTTGTAAATATTTCTGTGACCACAGTATGATCCCGTTAGTACCGACTGGCTCGGGATGCCTCCCCTCCCGACTCCGAGGTTCTTGTTTGGGATGGCCGAAGGTGAGAACTCCATCTTCGTTCTGGGAGGGAAGGAACTGAAAGACAAGGAGGGCACACTGGATACAGTTTTGGTCTACGACAGGCAGTAAGTTGCAATTAAAAGAATTTCTTGCTCTGATCTTTCAAAACAACCTGTTTTCACTTGCTTCTGTGATTGACTATTCACAGATCGTTCAAATGGGGTGAGTCCGAGTCAATTCCTTACCCGGTTTATGGACATTCAACCGTATCACACCAAGATGTCGTGTATGTGATAGGAGGGAAGGGAGACAACAAGTGAGTATACGCTCCAGTCGGCATGTTACAATCACCACATCAAAGTAACACAGGAAACCTTACGGTGCTGTCATATGTTAAAAAAGGAACTGTCTGAAGAGGATGTGTTCATACGATGTCAAGAGGTTCGAATGGAAAGAGCTCGCCCCAATGAAGACGGCACGCTCCTTATTCGGAGCCACTCTTCATCAAGACAAAATATATGTAGCGGGAGGAGTGACCGACGACGGCCTGACTGACACAGTGGAGGTGTACGACATCGCTACCAACACGTGAGTTCTGCACCGAGTCCAAAAGCCAACTAAGAAACTGCTGGAGAACCTTAAACAGACAATTTATGATTAAAATATAAAACATTGTTGACAGCTGCTGCCGCCACGGGTGGCAGAACCAATTATTAGCTTTAGGGATCAACTACATCATGGCCAGATTGGTTTGGAGAACTCCTTCCTCCTTCCTCCAGTCATTATTTAAAACCTGTTTTTTTTTTTTTATTATTGTTTATTTCTTCAGGTTGCAATTCAGATGCTTAAAATAGGCCTTGTTATCTGGTTCACTGGTTCATTTTCAGCAGACTAATAAAGCCCTATTTCTCTTTAAAACATATAAAATATCTGTTTATAAAATATGTTGAATTAAATATTGCTTAAAGATAAGACAAAATGACTAATATTTATATATG
Source organism: Poecilia formosa (assembly GCF_000485575.1). NCBI lineage: Eukaryota > Metazoa > Chordata > Actinopteri > Cyprinodontiformes > Poeciliidae > Poecilia > Poecilia formosa. Next base: position 66,590 of record NW_006801061.1, on the reverse strand, counting down.
CATGTTGGTTTAGCAGGGGTCCTTATTGGTAAATGGCCTACACTTGTACAGCTCGCGCCTTATCAAGTCTGAGGACTCTAAACGCAATCATTTATCCATTCACACATTCACTCAATCATTTATATATAGACAAAAAAAAACATTTTTATCATTGGCTTGAAATTAGTTGTAAAATATTTTGTATAAAAACTTTTAGCAGTTTTAATGGGGACCACCTTAAGTACATATTTCTGTATGAAATGCAGCAGATGTGATTCGATTTAAACTGACTATTTTCACCAAAAACAAAGGGGACTTTTGTTTTTTATAAAGCTTCTAAGTCAGTTTAATCTAAAACAACTTCATCACAGCTGTTATTTTTATTTCTTAAACAGCCATTTTAACTGTGAGTTTATTTATGTATGTCTGCTATTTTCATATTGCAGGTGGTCAGATTTCGAGCCATTTCCTCAGGAGCGAAGCTCTCCAAGTCTTGTATCTTTGGCTGGTTCGCTCTACGCCGTGGGAGGTTTTGCCATGATGCCTTTAGAAGACAGTGATGAAATCCTTCCCAAAGAGACGAATGACATTTGGAGGTGCAGCTTCTCTCAATATATAATTCTTTAAATTCTTCTGTCCTGCAAAAATAATTGAGAATTGCCCTTAAATGAAATCTGGAAACTGAGACGAGCTCAGAACCAGAAGTATGGTTCTCTGTTTAGCAATTAAGGATGTCACTCAAGCCAACTTGACTCTTCTATTAAACCTTCGCAGGTATAATGAGACGGAGGGGAAGTGGAACGGGATTCTCAAAGAAATTCAGTATGCCTCTGGGGCCACAGTACTGGGGGTCCGCTTGAACACCCTGCGTCTCACCAAGATGTGAAGCTCTCCACATTTCCTGAATTGCAATGGAAATTGACTTGGAAATAATTGCACCGTTTTTACACTTTTCCGGGGCACACTCATTTTCAAAGACATTAGGATTTAATGAAAGATTAGTAGTAACATGTTCACTTGATTTTTCCACACAGAGTTTCTAACCAGCACTGTGGTATAATAATGATTTTTTTCCCCCCTGCAATTAAATTTTTGTATGCGTTTTTGCAAGTAATGGACAGTGATTTGAACATTTATATCAGAAGAATCTATATTGTTTCACTGAACTGAATAAAAATGATACAACCAAGCTAAAGCCTTCCTTGACACATATGTTTACTGCCCAACAGAGGGCAGCAAAGTCAAAATCCCTGCTTCTTTCAACAAGCAATAAAACACAATGCACAGTCGAGTATGCATAAGAACAAACACAAGACATGCAGATATTCAATAATATCTATATTGTTTAATATTGAAATGATTTCATAATGCTCTACTGTGTTACAGACAGTTAACACTTGTCAATATTACAATAAAGGAACAACAACAAAAAAATACAGCCTACTGTCTTTAGCACCTCTAGACTCTAATGTCCTTGTACTGTTTTTGTGTTATAATAGCTGAATGGGACAACTACTGTCTACACATGGGTTGTGAATACCAGAATCACCCAATGCATATTGTACTGTTAACATTATAGAGCAGAGAATCACCAATTAATAATACATTTCATGATTTCTCAATGCTGTGGTAGCAATAAGTAGTGGAAATACACTTGAAGGTATATATATAGATTTAAATATGGTGGTATTGGCTGAGGGGCAATGAGGGGTTTGGATGAGATATACAATCTTAAAGCAGCTAATCAAAGGTTCTCATATAAAAAAATAAAAAAAAGAAAAACTAAAAAATTGTAGTTGCCAAAGGAGCTCCAAAGCTGACAAAACTAAATCTCTTCTCTTTTTGTACATGATCCCCAAAATCATGCCGCTATGCATTTTGATTTTGATCAGGCCTGTTAGAAAGTATGAAAGTGTCTCATCTTGTCCTCACTGATTAATGACAAAACATGAAAGTATAAAAAGCTATTAAAATATTACAAGTACTGTCCAGCTGTATCCTTCTGAACTGCTGCAGCGCTAACATTAGCACTGCTGGCAACATTTCAGCTAAGAAGCCAATGAACAAAATTAGCATTTACCACTGCTGACATTCAGGAGTGTTTGGCTAGATTTAAGTGCACAGTCACATTAAAACTAAGGCTTTGTTTTCGTTATATCGCTTTTTACCTAATTTTAGCTTTTTTTTCTACCAATCATTGGGAAATTACAACAGAAATTACATGTATTATTATTAGCAAATTTTGATTGTGATTCTAAATGATGTCAAATCGAATTTATTAGCATATTTTTTTCCCTTTTAATCTACATATCATGTAGTATTAAAGTCATTTTAATATGTATAATTTTGCCTCTTCACTGATTTAATTCTAAATATATTTTATTATAATAGAAGTCATTCTTCTACTATAATTGAATAGTATAATTTTAATTGTAATACAAGACTAATTTCTATATTATACATAGTATATAAGAACTGTAAATATGATAGGTTAAGGCAGACAAAAAGGCTGAAAGACAAATACCAACAGCAAACGTAGAAATTATTACGTTTGTGTAATCTCTTTCTTAATTCAATAGCCAACTCGGTTTAGTCAGTTTTTGAGGCTCCAGATATTTGAACAAATATAGAGAAAACAGTCATTTAAAAAACTAACAAAAAATGTGCATAAACACAGAAAAAAGATGAGCAAACAGACCACAATAAACCACTAGATTCTTTCGTACAATACTTTTTCTTCAACATCCAACAAGAGTTTTCGTAATGACTTTAGACGCGGCCCTTTTCTAAGCAAGGCCACAAAATCAAATAGTTTTTGGACACATTTTTTTTTTAGCAGCTGACCCAGGCACTGGTCATTTTCCCCTTTCTCGGTTTAGTAGTTTTGATCGTTCATTCACATTTTTCTGGGTAACATGTTATCCCTGCCATGAGATGTTTCATACCAACCATGTGCATTTATGTCATATGGGGTGATATTTTGTTCCTGTATTAAATTTGGTAACATTTTCTAAATTCTTCCTACGGTCTTATGTAAGAAGAAGCCATTTTATGACTTTACTCGGAAAAATATCCATAATTAATAGGTCAATTACAATTATTTTTGGTCTTTATTTTCCATATTTTATTGGCATTACATTGACCAACTGTGGGTTGGTCAAGGTAATGTTTACAGGCAGAAAACAGGAAATCATACAAAATGGAGGAATAAATCAGTGGAAGGGGGAAATGACCCACAGCTGCAAAATCCAAAACACACAAAAATAAAAAAAATCCCATTTCATGGGTAGCTTTAACACAAAACAAGACACATTCCCTCCAAAAACACATTTATAATGTGCCTCCTTTCCTCTTCATCCCAGCATTCACCCCAAAATAAATGGAAGCAAAAGCCCTCAATTCTGAAGAAGGATGCAACAGTTGCATAATTCCCTAAACATTTTTGGCATTTGTGTTTACTTTTAATGCTCTTGTGAGAGAAATGTCAAAAGTAAACTGCAACAGCACCAAGTTCGATGATGCATTTATGTCACAGGTTGTGTTGAGCTAATGATGAACCACTAAAGAGAACAAACAGCAAAAGAGCCAGAAGTATTTCTTTGATTTCTTTTCCATATTTGATGGCTCTGGGGAACGGGTCTCCAACTCTAGTACTTGAGATCGACCATCCTGTATTTTTTAGATGCAACCCTGCTCGAGCACCTGCATCAAATTCTTAAATTACCTCTTAAGCATGCCATCACGTTTGGCAATGACCTGGTAATGAGCCATTAATTTGATTCAAGTGTGTTGGACAAAGGTTGAATCTAAAACCAGCAGAACAGTAGATCTCTAGGGTAATATACGAGCCAGCAAAATCTTCAAATTTCAGAGTTCTTCCTCACTTTTTTTTTTTTTTTTTACATTGTGGATTAATACAGAAAACATCCAAATTATGAAGGAAAAACTGGTTTACAGTGTGAACCATGCATATAGAAGTCAACCCTTGGATAAAGGCAACCTATTGGTCTTCCATTCCTCACAGGGATTCCTTTTGAGAACAAGTTTCATCAGCGTTTGATGGTCTTTGCAACGATACTCGACATTTTTCGGATTTTCTGATGTTGACGTCTTCAAGTAACAATGGACAATACTTTCCCTTTACTTAGTTGAGTGATTTCTGATGTAACGGATTAAAACCAGTTCAGGAGAAAACCTAACGAATTGAGAAATTGCACTGTGGAATAAATGTAATCAAAGCGAAAGGTGATAACTTTAAAAAAAAAAAATCTAGAATATGAAACATTTTTCGTTTTCCTTCATACTTTGGATATCTTCAGCATAAGTTACAAGTAGGGAATAAGGGACAGATAGAATTGCTTGAATGAGACAGTCCAGCACATAACAGCAGGGTGCAAGATGCTGGCAGGGAAAGCGTACATGGAACGACATAACCAAGTGGCGGGCATAGTGTACAGGAACATCTGTGCAGAATATGGACTGGAAGCCCCGAGGTCAAAGTGGGGGACACCCCCAAAGGTGGTGGAGAATGACCGAGCTAAGATCCTGTGGGACTTCCAGATCCAGACAGACAAGATGGTAATGGCGAACCAACCGGATACGAGAAACTGGAGAAATACCAGGGCCTCAGAGAGGAACTGGAGAAGGCCTGGAAGGTGAAGACCACAGTGGTGCCTGTGGTCATAGGGGCAGTCACCCCCAAACTGGAGCAGTGGCTCAAACAGATCCCAGGAACAACATCAGACATCTCAGTCCAGAAATGTGCAGTTCTAGGCACAGCCAAGATACTGCGCAGAACCCTCAAGCTCCCAGGCCTCTGGTAGAGGACCCGAGCTCAGAGGATGAAAGAGAGAGAGAGACCACCCGCGGAGGGTGAGAAGGGAATTTTTTTTTTTTTAAGACATTTTAGCCTTTCTCCACAGTTTTCCCCAACACATTTTCCAATGAGGCCATAAAACTGCTGTCACATTATATCATTCACTTCCAACATGAAAGATAGAATGCAGTTTGATGGATTTATATTATTTCAAGAGGTTTTTAATTAGTCCAATCTCATTTCTTGATCCCATTCCAAGTAAGTATTGTGGGATGTACTTCAAAACCAGTTTTGTTAAAATTCTGTGTCTGAGGAACCTGCCAAGGACACATTTAATTCAAGAAGAATTTTTCTTATTTCCTATAATCTTTTGGTATAAAGACACACATGTGCGCACACACACTGTATCAGGTTTTTATGTGGAATAAGTGCTACTACGTCAGCTTTAAAACTCTATGGAGCTGAAGAAGAAAATAATAAAGTGCTGTTAGAATTAATATAATTCCCATTACTCAATTAGGCAACTTACATAAAAATAAACTCATGTTTAGGCTGTTTTTTTTAATCTTAAGGTAAATTGCATCAGGTTATTTTTCCTTAATAATAAAAATAAACTAACCAACCATCTTAACTGAACTGAACTCTTCTTACTTTTTACCTTATTGGATGGCAACATCACGAGGCTAAACGAGTGTTTAGCCTCGTCTGAAACACTTCAACATGTAACATACAATTTTATGTGACTTTTGAGACTTTAATACCCATTCGTGTCAATTTATCCTTTGTGCATTTAGAAATCAAAATTATCTACACTTAAAAAAGAACTGCGAAGGATGTATGTATTTCCATCTTTACAAATTTCTGCAACTTGTTTTCACCCTGTGTCTGCATACATGCCCCCTTCGTTGGCAAAGTGTGGCAAAGGAATTCAAAGTGCATAAATCAGTAGTGTTCATCACAATTTATCTGTCAGCTGTAGTTACTATGCTTAACACAAAAAAAGTGGAAATCCCACCATTTGTAAGGCAAACAGACAAACAGTATGTCAGTGATGACTCTTGCGATAGATGGCGCGTCTATAGCAGAAACGAAAGAATGTTCTCAGCTTTCAGAAGATCTTAGTAAAGTCTGCAGACAGATTGTGATGTAATAAACAGCAACAACAGAGAAGCAGTACTTAACAGTCAGTGGCCACAAAACGCTGCTCCACATTTGTATAAACTCCAAATATTTTTTCACATTTTGTCATGTTACAACCAAAAACCTCAATACCTTTAATTTGATTTTATGTCACAGTGCGCTGTGTGTATTTGCAATCTGACCCCTTGGTTCTGAAACCTCTAGATAAAATCCAGTTCAACCAGTTTTACCTTTTAAGAAAAGCTTTTCTGTGACTAAAGTATTAATCAGAGAAGACACCCATGGTAACCATGGTGAAGCTGCAGAGATCGACAGCTCAGCTTGAGGAATCTATTGACAGTACTAGTCATGCACTTCGTCAGTTTGATAAGAAAAAAAAAAAAAGAAACATTGTTGAAAGAAAGCCATAAACAGTTCAGTTTGCAACTTGTCACATGCCAGGAAGGCAGTGAGCATGAAGGAAGCTGCTCGAGTCAGTTGTGACTGAATTTGAACTTTTTGGCTTGCATGTCGACCTATTACCAAAGTAAAATCCTATTTAAATACAAAAAGTTTGTGGTTGTAACATGACAAAATGGACTATGGATACTTTTACAAGACACTGCATATATTAAGATGTATAACTTTAAAGATTATACAATTTATTTTCCTACTGAATGCTTGGTAGTCGACATGAATATAGACATTTTACGTGACACATTTAGTTTTAAGAAGAAAAAGAAAACAATTGTTTTAGTTAATTTTATTCAAAGACAGAAAAGTTCATTTCAACTTTTAAACTGATAGACGCTTTGCTTTTTCTTTTTGCAAAATTCAAGCTAATTGTCCACTAAGGTTGAACTGGATCTTATTACAGCCAGAATATAATTGAGTTAAATTACAATATAGAAGCTCTAATTTTAAAGGGGCAGTCTTAGACTAAACCCAGTACAAAATAAACAAATCAAAATGGAAAAAACAAACAAACAAAATGGATGAGTATTTTGCAGGAAGATTAAAAAAAAAGTACCATTATTTAAATAATGTCCAAATATGTTATTATTTGTTAGAGATTTGTTGGTATTATCATTTTGTTATTACTTTAGTTCATATTCAGTCTAATGTTAATCAATAGATAATCAACATTCAGTCTATAGATCATTATGATTTTCAGTTTAAAGTGTTCTCTTCCTTATGTGTGTATGAACTGACCTGGAGGTCACGACTGTCTGTTCATCTTCATGTGAGACAGTTAACTCTGTGTTTCCCAGACCTTAAATTCTTATCAACCGGAATACCTCCTAACTTAGGAACTGCCTGTGGAGTCGTATTTTGTCTTATGTTTATCCTCCCTCTTCTTTGTTGACAGTTTGACCGAGATTTGAACCGGGCTCAGACCGTAGATCAAATATCACACCTGGAACTGGGTTGCTAGTTGTTTGGGTTAAAAGTTTTACGACCTCTGTTGTTTTTCCTGGCTGCTCCCTGTGGCTGTTTTGCTTTGACAATAAAACAGGGGCTCACGCGGAAGCAGACCAGAACGCTCTGTGAACGGCTCGGAGGAGCAGTTGGCGGAGTCTCTTCCTTTTGCAAAAGCTTGGTCATAAAATTCATATACGTTGTCTGTGGTTCTTTTATGTAGGTTCGAGAAAAATACCTATTAGTACCATTATTTATTATTATTATTTCCTAATGTTGGCTTATGAAAGACACAAATCTTGGGCTGATGTGATATTTTACCAAAAAGACTCAGTTTTGTTTCTGAATTTAAAAAAAAAAGAAAAAAAACATAGGCAGAAAACATTTTTTTAAAATCGTCTTTCCGTCGTACCAACCTGAAAACATTCAGCTCTCTCTGTGTAAACATTAAAAAAAAAAAAGAAAAAGAAAAACCATGTACATCCACATCTGAACAGTATATACAGAGGAAAGCAACACTAAGACTACAGCGCCACAGCATATAGTTAAAGTGAGTAAGAGTGGATTATAACTGAATTCAGACGCTTGCCAATTATGACACTGAAACTTTATGGGGTCGATTCTTATTCCACTTAAAGCTTTCAGTCTTACGATTTGCTCAATGCCACTCAAACCTGCTAACTAAAGCAAATGGAAAGCTCTCATCAATGTTAACGCACAGGTGAAAATTGGCTAAGCTCCATATAGCTTCACCTTTATGTAGCTTCAGATAGGCTTGCATTTTATTGACGTAGGAGGAGCTGGTATTATAGATGGAAAAAAAAAAAGAAAGAAAATTCTGGTTTTGTTTGTCTAAGCATCTGATACCGTAGCATGCATGATTTGATCTCTGATCCAAGCTGTGATGGATGTTTTTTGGGCTTAAGTGTCACAACTCTGAAAGTCCACATATTAATATTGCACATATGCAAAATTGCTGCACATACACAATTACGCAGCAACTATCGGACATTAACATCTCTTGATCTCATGCTTCGTTATTCTGACATTCTATACAAACTCAGAAGATTCAATCACTTTAGCGTACCGAATGATTAAAGTGGCTTCAACTGTTTGCAGAATAAAATTTTACTACTTAATCCTATTTATACATATATTTAACAACTTGGCTATGTTTAGGGTTTTCAGCTCATCCCAAGCTGGACAACCGATTCTTCTGGGGGTTAAAACAAAAATAATAAAAAAACCCTGACAGGGTGACATCACAGCAAAAGTAACATACTCCATCCTGACGCAGCAGAACAGTGAAATCCACACCTTTGATCCCAATACACATTCATTTTTCAGAACAAGAGCGCGTCAACAGCGCACAAACTTCACAGACATGACAAAACTTGATATTCCACCCCAAGCCTTTCATTTCCTCATATTTAGACCCACATAAATACACTTTATGATATCCCAAAATATATTGCAAGATAGGAAACAACTGTTCATCAACAACTAAAGTAATGTAATTGCTGTTCCGTGCATGATTCAGTTTACGAACAATTTTGTTTTCGGAATGGAAAATCTGGGTTCAAAAACTGCAGAAACGAACCTTCGCAGAAATCGGAAGAGCTTTTCCAAAACTTTACTGCTTGCAAAAAATAAATCTGGATAGCCAAGAGGCCGAGCTAGAGTTTTTCCTACACTGTGAAAAAGGTCGTGACACATTTCAATTTTTAGAGAACTCCGTCAATATATCACATAGATGAGAAATTTTAGCATGTTTAACACGGGGAAGCTAACAAACTAGCATAGTGTAGGAGAAATTTACTCTCATGCTTCAGAAAACCTTCCAGATGTAGGCACTGAATAGAACTGGAGATTATTCGGCATTCCCAAACATATATAAGTAGTAAGAAATTAATACAAGAGCTTAATTAGAAATGATGTACCAGTTAACATCAAGTAAGAAAAATGATCAATATTTCTTTGAGTGATGTCAACTTTCTAACTTAAACTGAGTAAGAAGCAAAAAAAAAACACTTCTCTATATACTTTAAAACTATCCCTTTAGCAATCTTAATAATAATCTTTACTTTATTAATAATGTATTGTCTGCAAGTCAATAACTTTAATTTGCAGCTACAAATGATTGTTTAACTAAATATATACAGCTATTGTCATTTAGTAGACTTAGGCTTTGGGTTGTTGTTTCTGGGATTTGATCATTTCTGTGTTAAATCCTCTATAGATTAAATGCACACATTTAGTTTTGCGAGCAAACTTCTCTGAATTTCCATTCTGAAAGAATCAACTTTACCAATAACATTACAATTCGATATACAAGCACAGCTATACTGTTTGAGTACATGAGGTTTTGGACCTAGTATATTAGCAGTGACAGAAAATGCCCATTGTCTTACACCTCTGACTATATATACACAGTGGCTTGCAGAAGTATTGAACTTTATCATGAATCGTCACAACATAGCAGCAAACTGCATCATATTTTATTGCTGATTTATAGTGATAGACCAAAAACAGTTTTTTTTTTTTTTTTTTTTTTTTACAAGCAAAAATCTGAAAAGTGTGGCATGTTTTTCTATGTAGGTCCTTTCACTCTGACGCCTCTAAATAAAATCCAGTGCAACCGATTGCTTTCACAACCACTATCTACAAATCTACTGAGACACTAATCTGACAGACCAGGCGATGAGAGCATTAATCAGAGAAGCAGCCAAGAGCGAAGGCTCTGGAGGAGCTGCAGAGAGCCACAACTCAGGTGGTGGATTCTGCTGACCTCAGAACTAATAGTCTTGCACTCAAAAAATACGGTCTCATTGAAGAGTGAAAAGAGGAAGCCATGTAAAGTTAACAGACACTCTCCTCCCAATCCGACTGAGCTTGAGCTTTTTTGCAAAGAAAAACGAACAAAATTACCGTCTCTAGAGGTGAAAAGCTGATGAAGACAAACTAAAGAAGACTTTCAGCTGAAACCACACTGAGAGGTGGTTGAACAAGGCTTTCAGTAAGGAAACACACTTTTTGTAAAAGTAATAAAACCGAGAAAATCCATGCATCATTTTCATTCTACGTCACACTTGCGCGCTACTTGGTGTTGGAAGTATCAAATAAGCGAAAAACATATATTAACATTTGTGGTTGCAACACAAAATGTGAAAAAAAAGAAAAAAAAAAAGGTTCAAGAGGAGTGAATGGTTTTGCAAGACAGTGTACATAAATAGTCAGACCTGTAAGAGAGTTGGGATGGTTAATGGAAGCCAAACATAAGAGTCGTGGATATCTTCTTCTGCTGACTTTGTGGAAGCTCAAGTGTGAATTTGTTGTTCTGAAGACTCAGTTCCAGTCTCTGCTTCACAGATCNAGCACAGACAAAAAAAAACAAAACAAAAAAAAACACACACACACTCACTCCACTACACACATTGTAGCCTCTCTAATGTCCTTTGAAACCGAAGCCATGACCACAACCAGAAAAAAAAAACAAAAAAAAAAAATAGGAATACATATTAACTGTCACAGAAGGCAAATGTAAGGTGCAGGATCGATTATTAATGCTATATTACATTACTTATCCATAGCAAGGGAGCTACAGGGTTTGGTTATTGGTGACGTCACAACAGGTACATGTTCAAAGTCAAAATGAGCGTTTGGTTATTGCTGGGTCAGACTGGAACTGGTCGCTACATCCTGGCAGAGAACAAAAAATATTTTACTCTCATCCTTTATCAGCATGTGTAACAGTTATTTGGTAAAGGATGTTACAATCTATTTGTTGTGCAAAACTCTGGATTTATAAGTGTGGTGTAAAAATGATGGGAGAAGTCGGAGAGGACTTTGAGGTTATATACTGTATTCAGCTGAGTAAAAAATAACTATTTCTTATTTATGCAGATGAAAGAGTCTCTTATGAGGTCTATGTTTAGCCTTTTTTTTATATGTTTTCAGTTTTGTCTTCCGTGTAAATGTCAATCTCCCGCTGCGAGTCTGCTCTTAAACAAGGAGATGCCAAACAAAGTGCTTTAAATGCTACAGAAATTTTGTTAGTTGTTGGAGTTCATCCTACCAGCAGAGAACAAGGGAGGCGGTGGGGGTAAATGTGAGGCAGCAGCCAGCCCCCCCATGGGGTGCAGCAGGGAGAGAGACAGCTGGGTGCTGTGGAGGAGCTGTGGGCTGGAGGTGGCGGAGGGCGTGGCGGCGGAGGCCGGCGTTCCCAGCTGCGCCGGACCGGAAGAGTCCGCGGCAGGAGAGACGAGGGGCAGGTTGAGGCCGAGGGGGTCGCCGCCGTTTGGGACCACCATGGGGTTGGTGACGTGAAAGCACTTCTCCCTGTGGGCCTTGAGCATGTTGGAGAAGCGGAAGCGCTGACCGCACACCTCGCAGGGGTACGGCTTCTCTCCGGTGTGGGTGCGGCGGTGGCGCTTCATGTTGGGCCGACTCGTGAAGCTCTTCCCACAGATCTCACAGATGTACGGCTTCTCTCCTGAAGGATAAAGGACACCACAGCTGTGTCATGGATCTTAAACATTGCATTAAGGTTTAAACCCTTAGATGACTTGAAGAAATGCCCAATGAGTCTAATTAGAAAGCCTTTGATTCAAGATTAGTATTTACTGTCAAGCGTGTTTCGATGTATTGTGTCATTTCATACATAAAATGTGTGAAAAACTGACAATTGTTGACAAGAGTATACATGTAATTCTTCCCCAAACTATGAAATAGCTCCACATACAATAAAAACTTTAAAAGTGTGGAAAAGGTGACTTACCAGTGTGCGTCTTCATATGCTCGTCAAAGTATTGCTTCATGTTGAAGTCCTTTCCGCACCACTGACACATGAACTGCTTGTGTCCGATGTGGATGCTCATGTGTGAACGCAGCTGGTATTTGTACTGGAAGCGCTCGCTGCAGCTCTGAAATGGCACACGGTGGACACTTGATCAATCTTCTAAAAAATAAAAAAAATTAAAAAAAATCACTTCTGGAGGAGGCAGTGCTCAATCAAACCAACATCTGTTTTTGATGGACTACTGTAAAATAGGATTTTTAATACAACAGACATGCAACAAAGGCAAAAGCTGCAATGACTGGGATCCTTCTTGTATTAAGGAAGGCTAGAAAAGTTGGATTTCATCACCATAGTCATTTCTTACAACTCTTAAAAACTCCCACAGCACTGAAAAAGGGATCTCAAACCTCACACTTGAAGGGTTTCTCTCCCGAGTGCTGCAGAGAGTGGACCTTCAGGGACATGCTGCGCTTGAACGACTTTCCGCATGTCTCACAGGTAAACGGCATGTCCTTCGTATGGGCTACACAAACAACGAGATGCACAAACATTAAAAACACATCCAATCCGATAGAGGATTTGTGGCTACACTTGACAGAGCTCAGACAGTTTGGGATGGAAAAAGTGAGTAAAACTTCAGCGTCCAGAAGTGCAAGTCTGACTCAGACCAATGCACAGACTCTGCACTAAAGGTGCATCTATAAAATTCTGACTTCAACGGGGTGACTTTTATGCAAGCATGAATGTTATGTTTTATGCTTTGACATTGAAGGATGTTTTTTAATTCTTTTTTTTTTTCAAAAACATCAACCATAACTGATTTGTTAAAACATCCAAGGAGTGAATACTTTTTACAGGCACTGTAAGTATGAACAACGGATAAATATATGCAAGATATTCTTGGATGGATGTGCAAAAGCAGTCTGGGAAAGTAAGATGCTTATCCTTTAGAAAAAGTGGAAAAGGAAAGCAACACCCAAAACAAATCCTGCTCAACAATTAAAAAGCTGTAGAGGAGGAAGCCCAAAGTACACAAGGGAGCGAGGTGACCCACAGAGATAGTAGATGGCAGTGTCACTCACCGACCATGTGCTTCCTGACGTGAGCCATGGTGTAAAATTTCTTCTCGCAGATCTCGCATGAGAACTTCTTCTCCGCGTAGCCGTGGACAATCTTGTTGTGCTCGTGCAGCGACCACAGCTTCTTGAAAGCCTTTCCACAGGTCACACACTTTCAAAGCACACAGCAAAGAAGGGGAGATGTCGTGATTACTGGGTTCATGTTTGAGGGGTTAAAAGTCTAACCAAGAATTTGTCGGAAGTTCTTGAAAATTTACATTCGCAGACACTCTCTGTTTTTGCAAAAATAAACATTGCTCTGTCTCAATCAAACACAGAAAGCCTTGCAACTGTAATGGCAGCAGAGGTGGCTGCACAAAGTACTGGAACAAATGGCTGAACACCAGTAAATGCCACATTTTCAGAATTTTGCAAGTAACTTGGAAAGCCAGTTCTGCTTTTCCTTCCACTTTCCCATAATCTGAAAGGTGAGAGCGTGAATGGTTCCTACCTGGATGCTCCGCTCACAGTCCGTCTGTTGGTGCAACAGCAGCTCACTCTCCAACAGGAAGCGCTTCCCACAGTTGTTGCAGATCTGCATGCGGTTGTGCGTGACGTTCATGTGCTTCTCCAGGTACCAGCGGTTGTTGAAGATGCGAGGGCATTTTTTACATGGGAAGTGTTGCTTCTCCTCCAGCCTGACCTTCTGACCTAGGCCCTCTGCATCCAGTGCCTTCTTCCCGCCCTGTCGCTGGTTGGTCAGGGTGGCCTCTGCGAGCGTCTGACGCATGGCAGTGGCGCCCACCACGGCTAAGGCTCTGGTTCCCCGGCGAGGTCGATCCATTACGACGGGCTGCTCCAGTCCAGGAATGTTTAAGGTGTTTTCCTCCTCTTCCTCCTCCTCCTCGTCCTCCTCATCTTCCTCTCCACTGGTATGCCCCAGTATGTCTGTCCTCTTTAGATCTTCGTCGCCCTCCTCTTCACGTCCGTCACCATTCTCCATCTCATTGTCCTCGTCACCCTCAGAGTCTCTCTCGTTTTCATGACAACGGCCAAACATGGGTTCTGTGATTGTGGAAGATTTCCCATCGGATCCCTTCGAGACGTTCAGGGTCTGGTTGTTGAGGTTGACTTCGACGATGATCTGATCTCTGTTGAAGGAGGTGTGACTGTCCGCTGGTTTCGACTCCTCTCCGTCGCCCTCCACTTTACACAGAGAGGCCACACCCGTGCTGGCCCCGCCTCCCGGCCCCTCCTCTTTCTGATAGTACTGCTTTGTCTGGGCAACCATCTTTCCCACCTCCTCCACTCTGACGGAGAACGGGCTGCTGCCTTCTCTCGTGTAGACCCTGCCGAGCTCGGACTCCTGTTTAATCTCCCGGTACAGCTGGCAGGGAGGCATCTCAGCTGGGTCGAACCCTTCCTGATTGGCCATCTCTCTGCAGGTGGCTCTCAGCGAGTGGCTGCTGAGGAGATCTCGACAGGACGCCGCGATGTCGCTCATCTGAAGCACTGTGGCAGCGTTCAGCACGTCACGGACGGTGCTGCTGCTCACCAGCAGCTTGGAGGTGTAAATGAAGTTGAGAATCTGCTGGAGGCCCTGAGAGGTCAGGGCGTCCAGGGACAGATCCACACGCCGCAACTGTTTGCTTTGGGCGAAAAGAGAGTGGAAGAAGGGGCTGTAGGCCGCCAGCACTCCCTTGTGTGCAGGAAAGGTGCTGCGCTGGCGCACCAACACGATGTCCACGTCACAGAGGTCAGGCTGGAAGAGGCGCTGCTCATTCAGCCTGTCCATCAAACAGGTGAAGTGCAGAGCCACATCCTCCACCAGAGAGAACTCAGCAGTGGGGAAGTCTGTGGTCTTCTCCACTATGAGCTGAAACCAGAACAGAGACAAAGAGTTCTTCAAAATTCACATAAAAGGAATTTATGTGGCAGAAAATAAAAGACAAAACTATAAATCCCCAGCTCTGTTCTTTAAGGATCAGTGTCTTGCGTGATTTAGGCTTTTGCCCATTTCAACTTACTCAATTAAATTAAAGGTTGTTTAAGAAGTGGGAGTGGTTACAATTGTTGCCTTGAAGTAAGAAGGTCCTAGGATGTTTCTGCATGGCTTAGAGTCTCTCGGTACACCTCGTGCTGCCAAAAACAAGCCTGTTAGTGAGCTGGTGTCTCATAATTTAGCTTAAATTTCCCATAGACGAATTGCTCAGAATAATTGAGCAAACTGAACCACACACAATTAATTCATTAATTTTTAAAACTTCACCACCTCATATGTGTAATATTTCTGCTATTGAGTTTTTCTGATTAGGGCCGTTTATAGGTAAAGGAGATTTTTAAAGCTGTATGTAATAAAGTTATATTGTCTAGAGTTTTTCCTTTAGTGTGTTTTTTTTAAGGTATTTTCCTGTTTACCACAAAATAAGAAGAGCTACAAACAACAGGCAATAAATCATGTGCAAACTAATATTGATAGGAAAGCATGGACACAAAAGGAAATAAACAAGAACAGTAAAATTCTGTCAATTCCTGTGATTCAAAAGAGTCAAATCAAGTAGTTACATAAATGATGTTAAAATAAACTGTGCATATTCTGCAATATTCTGTCCGTGCTTTAAAGTGTTGGGCTGCAAGCAGAGTGTGACCCAAGTCGGAGAGAAATCAAAGGTGTAACAATCAGCACTCTGTGCAAGGTCCTCGACGTCCCAAGGTGGGTTTATTTTAGCACAGGAAGGGCAGGGTTTCGATCCAGACGGGATGTGACTGAGGACACAGCAGCAAGCAAACAGAGCGCAGGCGGCCGCGCGCGCACTCACACACGAACGCAGCACACACATGGGATGTCCAATCTTCCACCAAACCCACACACACACACACACCAGACAAAAACACAGTGTCTGGTCTCTCTGCAAGGACTGACCGGCCTGTGCATTGGTATTCAATGCCATTCCTCCTCCTGTTAGTCGGCTCCAGCAGCACACCCAATCGGTACACTCTCCCCGAGGGAAGACGAATCATGCACACAACCAAACATGTCAGGAGAAATAATTAGGGAAACACTGTTGAATAAATACTTGCTAATCCTCTAAACAAATAATAGATATTAGAATTCAGGAGTAATTTAAAAGTGACGATTCGAACGTTGCTTATACTAAATGCTGTAAATGATCCAGCTAAATTACCACGACATAGTGATAATTAACTTAAAACAATAACACACTTCTATGTGGCAGATTCAATTCTGGATGGGGATGAAATGCACCGTTTTCTGTTCTCTGCACCATTTCTCATCACATATTTTCCTCTTTAGGATTTATGATGCTTCGTTGTCATTGTTCAGGCTGAGAAACAGATTTGCATTCTCTCCCAACCTTGAGAATCCGCTCCGTTCGAGGAATTCAATTATGTAGTTTTAGATTTATTCATAGTTCTGAGCTGCTAAATTGAACTCAGAATGAGAGGAACAAAGATTGGGATATCTCTCTCAGCACAAAGCTTCAGACATTGCCTGAGGGCAAAATGCCACAGTTGTAAATTTTAAAGTGGAAGTTTCCCGCCGAGGTCAATAATGACCTGGTCCATCTTCAGGGATTTAAACCAAAGCAGCCAAGCTGAAGGCCTGGATTGGAATAACAAAATTGGGAAAGGAAGGTGCCACCCATTTTTTGTCAGTCCAAAAAACGAGAAAATTTTAATCCAAAATATTTCTATTTTTGTTTGTTTAATATAATAATCCGACTCTGGTCCAACAGATTCAGATTTTGAGTGCTTTTTATTCACATCACCTTACAAGTCTTTTCATAAGTCAGTCAACTTGATTTATACAAAATGAATTTAAAATTCAACACAAAACTGTTCACAACCTATTGTGTGGAAAAGGGGTTATTTCACTCCAATCAGAGAAGGTAACCTCTCATGTCATAGGAAACAAACACCACAATGAGAAGTGGAACCAAAGCGCCAAAAAGTTATCAAAAATTAAAAAGAAACCTTTAGAAAGGTCTCCTCATATTTCATCCAAAAGTAAAGAGGGAGAAGAAGCAAAGTAACCTCAGAACAAAGACTTGAACTTTAATCTGTCACTATGTAGAAGAGCAAGTCATGATAGAAAAAAATCTAAAAAAAAAAAAATAAAATACAATAGCCATGCACCGTAATGTCAAAATTACAAAAAGGAATTATTAGTTTTAGAAAAAATAACGTGTGAACCAAGTGTATTTAAATGTGTCAAGTTCAGGCTAGCGTTATCCAACGTGTAACTCAAGTCAGACTTAGGATCAGTTTTAGTGTCAGAAGGTCAGCAATGAAAACAAATAATCAGCACAGACATACAAACATACATACCAGCTCACAGATCTACAAAAAAATAAAACTAAAGGATTCCATCACAGATTCATCCATAAACAAACAACAACAACAAAAAAATCGCTGCAGTGCTTCTTGTTTGCAACAAAAACATTCAAACACAGATGGTCCGAGTGATAATCAGGAGGTTCCTGAATGACAGAGGGATTTTGGTAAATTTATAATGAACTTAGTTTCAAACAGACGGACGCTTTATAAGAGCCTAATTCAGCAGGAAACAATAATCACATCTCATCGTACTGTAACCAAACAAACTGAGCATGAACTCTAATCCAACTCCCATGATCTCCTTCTTCTCTCTCCTCCCGCTTCCCTCGGAAATGTCAGAGAGAGAGAGAAAGCTTGTTTGCCAACATCAGAGGAGCGCCTCCTTTAACCAGCCTCTCAGTCAGATGCCTCGCTCTGCATTATTCATATGTGGCCCGACCTGAGACAAACTCACAGTAACGAAGATTACCCATTTTGACGACACAGGGCGGCAATTAAACTGGCTTCAATCAAAGCATCGCACTCATAGTTTAATCGCAGATTATTTCATCACTGGTCCAAGACAGCAATGTGACAGGATCCCCCTGCACTGCATAGGGGCCTCAAAGGGCCCGTTTCACAAAGCAGCTTTCAAAGCTGATGCAGTTAAATCCCATAAAATCATTCTTCACTTTGATGCAGAACATTTTAATCCTCTGGATGTGATTTGGTAAAAGGGAGAGTTTGTTGTATGGCAAAGAAATCCTGAATATGAAATCATCTTTAAAAGCAATGAAAAGGTTACAAATGCTTAATCTCTGACTTGCTAAGGGCTCGACACGCTCGTCTCTGCATCATGATGCTCGAGCTGTTGAGAGCATGCTGACATGAGGACACATTCACACCAACTTCATTTCAGATGCAATCGCATCTCACCAGGTGTTTTTGTTTAATCTTGGTCTGTGAAGGTTGGACAGGATGAACCTGGAAGTCCCTTATGGACTAGCAGAGTGGACGTCTGTTCCTAAAATATCTTCCCAGATATTTTAGGAACAGATTTTTAGTTCATTTCCTTGGAAATCTGAGCTCTGATCAGTAAACGTCACTGCATTCAGCTTTCTTTTTCTAGTCGCAAATTGGAAAATAAGGATTCGAATTGTTGCCAACAACTAGGAGCAACACAAGCTAGAAGCTTAGCATTTTCCTGCACTTTATGCATTCAAATGTTTGAGAAACTAGGGCTGGTAATCTGCTTTGTGATCAAAAACGTTGTGTATCTCGATCCTCTGCCAACAATCAAATACTTTGTAGAGAAAAGAAAAAGGAAGCCAAAAAAAAATATTTGGCCATGGAATGTCTGCCAAATTTTCGGAAATTTTGAAAGGATTTCCATAAGAAAAAACTTGGATATTATTCTCTGAAGTCAAAAATGTGCAAATTGGCGAGAAAAACAGGATTTTTTAAATGACAAAGGCCTGAATTTAAGATATTTTCAGACATTAGTCATAAATCTGTATGAAAAAAAAACTGCAGATGAAGTTAACTAAGATTATGAAGTCAATGCACTGACATAGATGTTTGCACGCATGTGCTGTCGTGCATATTTTCAAATTGAAATAACTTACTAATTAGAAAAACAGAAGCTCTGCAGTCTAATAAATTTAACCACCGACAGGCAGAAGTCCTTTAAATTCATTTCAAGCCTTTTGTTTAGCAGCTGCAACATTCAAGGTCAAAGCACTTCATGCAGGCACGTGCCACTTGTCAAATCTAGCCAGATTATAGAGGAAAAAAAACGATTTCAGAAAGCTAATGAAGTGCATAAGATATGACAAGACTCCTTTGATTGAAAGCCTAAGTTTCTGACTCTTCTGGCACTTCATGTTTAATCCAGTTGGGTTGCAGCTGTGATGGATGATGCACAAAATTACAGCTCTGCCTGAGTGGAGCCTGCATTACTTAAAGAGAGGGCAAAAAAAGAAAAAAAGAGAGAGAACTTATCATGTTGTAGTTAATTTACTGCTGCACTCATTACCTTCAGATGTTACTTTGACACCAAAGTGCAAGAAGAACCCACAGTGAGCGTGTCAGTCAAAGTGATTAAAAGAACCATGTGAAAACCTCTCCTGGATCAGCCAAGCCAGGATTGATGGTTTGACTCTGGCACGGTCTCGGCTCGACTGGACCCGATCCAGAGTGTGAGGATGAAGCTCCTCTTGCTAATTTCACTACTGGGAAGGCCACTTTTCTCCCACACCTTACACCAGGGGGCTCAGGCAGGGGTGGACTGGTCACCTGGCGCAGTGGGAATGGACTGGCAGGGGGCGTCCATATTTTAACCATAAAAGCATATCATAAGCAATTTTTGTCAGTCATTACAGCGGATTGGTTTATTTTCTTGAAGGACATTGAGCTAATCTAATGAAATCTCTCAGCCACTCCCCTCTCCTTTGACCAAACTTGTCAGATTTTGTCATTTGAGCTAACCTAATAGCAGTAATAATAGTAAATTAAAAGAGAAAATGTGAAAAACTAAGAAAAAGATGGAAGCTAAAAAGTTAGAATTAATTCAATTTTAAAAATTCTAAAAACAGATTCGACACACATTTTCACTATTATCTGGGGAAATTGTAGCGCAAGAGTTGAAATACTTAACATAGAAAATATGTTATTTTGTTCAGTCACAATAATATTAGTCTGAGGAGTTGTCTGCCATTTGTGTGTGAGAGAGAATTACCTTCATAGCTTTTGTTTTCTAATTGTTGTGTATGATACACCAGGTCAAATAAAAATAATATTCAAGCAGATAACTGGAAGTAGCACATGGCAACGTTTATTTTCCAACAGGGAACACATCTTCTTCTTTTCATGGTTTGGCTCACCTCTCTTGTACACAACAAGAGCGCCACCAATGGCGATTTGCTATAGTTCTTTTATCTTCAGATTTTACAACCAAACAGCCTCCAACGCATAGGAGCATAATCATACCAAAAGTGTCTAACAATCTTAAATCTCGAGGTTCAATTATTTCTGTGTCTGGAACAGCACACAAATAATACTGAGTTGTGTTAGTATCCTCTTTTTTTTATTTTTATTTTTTTTACATGACTACTATTTTCCTTGCAAGCTGCTATGCTTTATTTTAACCTTTCAAACAACACAATCTGCACATATATAGTCTGATATGTGGTGTGCCTTCACGTGTTGTATAAATAATCATGGTGGGCCACCGTGGCCAAAAGGGCCAGGGCCATTTGTTGGGCCCAGTCCAGCTCTGGGCCCAGGTGGATTTACGACTCCAACTCTGGGGTCCAAATCCAAACAACAGACTGTGTGAGGTCTCTGCTGTTGCCGTTTAACAGATAGAACCTTAATCTTTATGAATTATTTGTTTTAACATCTTATTCCCACACAAACTATATAACAAACAAGCAACATCCAGCCAGTCCATCTCATTTGCTTGCTGACCGTTAAACAGACTGAGCCATTAGCAAAGTTCCAATGTCAGAATCATGAACGCATCAATAGTGCGAGGGAGGGCAGGTTGTACTCAGGCAGGAGGAAATCTCTGAGGTAAGGCATTGCAGGGGGTTAAAGCTTTCTCTGCCTGCACACACTTACACACACACTATACCAACTGAACTCTGCCTCTTCAAACAGAACCCACCTCAGTGTGATCTTTACTCAAAAGCTCTATATGCGGTTTCAAATTACATGTGAAATACTAGATGGTCAATCAAATATAATTTTGCATAAAGCTGCCTTAAGCACAGTACCTTTAGGATTCATAATTTGATATGATCACAATTTAAAGAAAAATAAAAACACACATTATCAATGTTCAGAAGGTTAAAAATGTTTGTAAATTAGGGCTGGGACATTAATGCACTGTGGAATCCAAACACATATGGCACTATTGTGATTAAATGGGTACATATCAATTGTCCAAGTGTAAGTGAATGCAGCGCCCGAATGAGCTAAGTGTTAAATCTGTTTATTTCTATGTTCGCACAGTACGTGTTTTTAGAAAATAATTGAAAAAGCTGCAAATAGTTCCCAGCTTTTTGGCAACTTTCATACAGTTTCACAGACCATTTTATAGACCTTAAATTTACTAATATCAAATGGGCTAGAATATGCAAAACGCTGAAGAGCTGACCACACTGTAATGCATTTTACAAACACACACGTTAGAGTGCATGCGTGCGAGACAGGCACAAGTTTCACACGTTCCAAAGTTAGTTGTAAAGATGAAGTCAGCCGAAACATGAAAGGTTCCAAGAAGTTGTTTAAACTCTATTTTCTGCATACGCATACATGCGGTTCATTCAGGCTGCTATTTGGAGAGTGAGACTTGAGCAGAAAACAGGAAGTCTCAGCATGGTGGCCTTGTTTGATCTTTTGAGTTTTTAATGTGAAAAAGATGACTATGTTTTAGAAATCTAAACTGAAGTAAAGATGCAACTTCTAGGGAATAAATACAGAGACTCCTGATTGGAGTTAGTACTGTGTAAACCATACAAATAGCTAATCTCTTTTATGGATTTCCAGTTGGTAATGCAAAATGCTAAATAAAGTGCAGGGAAAAGAGGGCTCAAAGTGTCGACTTCAAAATTGTTGCAGCTGTAGTTTTATGAGATTGTTGTCAGGTTGTTGGGGGTTATAATGACATTTTAACAGGAACGTCATGGGTTAAAAATAAGTGTTGTGCTTTCACATCTTTACAGAGCCCACAGACAAAGTCTTTCAAACTGCAAACAATTTGCAGCGCAACTCAACTCACACTGACCTCCTCAAATCCTCAGGAAGCTCGATAAACCATCTTGCACATTCACAAATACCTCCAACCAGCAAAATGCAGACATGTATTCCATGAATACGGAAGGCTGACGTTACGCACCGCTTTGACCCAGAGAGCCCTTCAAAGAGCGCACTCAGCAGCCCTACTCGCAGCGCGCTCTCCGGCGGAGGGAACGCGCTGCACGGCCTGACATGACTGACACCCAGAGGAAGGAGAGCGGGCATCGTGTCAGGCCTCATCTCGCTCGGTGGTACACAGAGATGGCAGGGGAGCAGTGCCCGCCTCTACGCACACAGACGAATATCCCTTAGTCATCATGAGGGGATTTCAGAACGGAACCATGACGGCTCTGGCTGCAAACTCTCCGATAGTAATTTACAGCAGCGAGTTTGGGCGCTCGCCGTTGCATCAGAGTGCTTCAACTTGGAAGGAAGTAGATCACAAAGCAAACAAAAGGGGGCAAGGGCACGTCATTCATGATGGAGTCCAATCAGACAGTCATTAAAAAGCCATCAGAGTAATGACTGATGCGGCGTCCTCTGTGTGCTCATCGGAGCAGCTCCTTGCTTGCTGACTGTTGTAGACCTGAATGCTTAAAGATGTGAACTCTGATTCATGCCTCGCTCCTCAGCTGCTGTCTGGTTTGGACCAAGGCTAAACAAGAGTGGTGAGGATGGAAACTTAGTTAGTTTGCGAAGGACTCTTAATGTTTTCAGCATTTGCATGTACTTCGGAAAACGATTCCGAAAAAGTTTCTTTTTCTCAGGACTTTATTATGTAGGTATTTTTCTCGAACCTACATAAAAGAACCACAGACAACATATATGAGTTTTCTGACCAAGCTTTTGCAAAAGGAGACGACTCGGCAAACTGCTCCTCCAAGCTGTTCACTGAGCGTTCTAAAGACCTTTGGTTACAGCTTGTCTTTTATTATCAAGCAAAAAGAGGGAGGATAGGTAAGGAAGACAGCAGAGACAAAATATTACTGCACACAGGCAGTTTCTAAGGTAGGGAGTATTCCGGTTGATAAGAAGGCACCTGTAGAAACACAATTTAAGGTCTGGGAAACACACAGTTAACTGTTTCACATGAAGACGAACAGGCAGATGTGGCCTCCAGGTCAGTTTATACACACAGAAGGAAGAGAACACTTAAAACTGAAAATCACAATGATCTATAGACTGAATGTTGATTCACATTAGACTGAATATTAACTAAAGTAATAACAAAATGATAATACCAAAAAATCTCTAACAGCCGTTTTAGTTTTACAATGGGCACTGGAAAGTGTTTTCAAATGGAAGCCACTAGATAATCTTAAATACTTGTGTTGATACCATGACAACAAAGTGCTTTAGTGAAGATAATCATACTGTTAGGACCTCACGGAGAGCCAGACCCTTTTCTTTTTATGAATGCAATAAAACTGACCAGGAAATTCAGAATTTTATCCTTTTCTTTAAACACCTAAACAATAGTTTTAATCACCAAACTCATTAGCTAAGACGCTAAAGCACATGAAATTAGAGCATTTCTGGTGAAATGAAGAATCATATCAGATAAAGGACACACACACACACACACACACACACAAAAAAAAACTTCACCACTTGCTGCTGGTTTTTCCCTTCTCCTCCACTTGAGCTAATTATTTTACACCCTTCAGTCTATTCAAATATTTTACTTGTCTAACCACATTACTCACCGCTGGCTGCAATTAATAAAGACAATATTATCAGCATTCCTGCTGCGCCAATCCCTGACATCCAATCTCCCATCACTCCCCACTGCGGGTTTTTGCTCTATCCTGTTCTGGAGATTTGGACTCGGCCAAGTCTTGCCTTGTTAGAGCTCCACCACCACCTCACACTGTTGGATTCAAAACCCGTTTCCATCTATATGTTAATACAACCACAGGTGACAAGCCAATCTAGCTGTGATACGAGTTTAGCAGAGCATGAAATTGGGGGAACACAAGCAAAAATGGGGACAAGAACCCAGCAGGAGCAGCATGTTGGACATCCACGATGGAAACATTTGACAGCATGTGTGGGACAGGTTTGGCCGCAGGGGACGCGTGTCTTTTGAACAAACCGAAGGCTGTCGGGTGAAGCCGAGGACGGCGTGTGCGAGCAAGTGTTGCAAGGAGGCATCAACAGGCGGCTGAGATGATGAGCGAGCTGGACGAGCAAAAGGAGCCGCACGCAGGCCGGGAAGGGCTAGAGAATGGCGCACCGGGACAGGAGCGTCCACACTGGTGCTCTGCTAGGAAGCTTGTGTCTGGGCCAGTGATCTGGTATAGGAAGCGCTGAGTCAGGAAACCTGGCCAAGAGAGAGGGGCCCGTGGTGCAGCCTGGCATCTCTTCCACACGCCACAATGCCTCACACAACACTGCCCTGCTGGAGTTATAACACACTGTTCCCAAAACCAGCACACTGCAGCCTGCTCGACACACCCACTTGCAAAGCACACACTTGCAACAGCAAACAAGGACGGCAAAAACCTGCCGGGATTAATGTGTGTTTCCAAACACGTAAAAGTGCTTTGCAGAGGCATTCATTATCCCATCACAGTTTGACACGTTACAGTACAAACCTCAAAGTCTTTTATTGGATTTTTTTGCAAACTGGTGCAAGATTGTGAAGTACAATAAATGAAAAGGAAAAACAGGAAAAATATATTATTTCTTGCACATTTCAGTGCTGCAAGTCTTTGAAATGACTTTATAAGTTTTGCCAATTTTTACCAAATTCGGGTAAAGGCAAGTCATGCTCAGTCAGAGTGGATGAAGAGTGTCCTTAACCCTTGTGTTTACAAATGGGGTCCAACCGACCCCACACCCATATCACTTGTATCAATTGCCTCAGTCCTTGCACACACAAGGGTTAAATATTAATTTTCAAGTCTTGCCTCAGATTCTCGATTGGAGTTAGGTCTAGACTTTGACTGCACCATTCCAACAAATGGTTTTTCTTCCGTCTAACTGGGACTGAGTTGGTCTATATCATAAAATCCAAGTAAAATACAGAAGTTTGTTGTAACTTGAATGTTTTTGCTAGGCACTATATGAATAGTCGCTGTGAACAAAAATCAAGCCTGACTCAAAAACTGTAATTTTTTTTTTAAAAACTCAAACCACACAAAATGTGAATATCTACCAATAAAGATGGTTATCACAGAAAACTGCGGAAGACAAAGAGCGCAGGCGGTCCTAACGGACATCAGCTATGACATTTTGTAATATATTTATCATCTGTTTCATATCTTGAAATGAAAAGCATCTCATCAGAGCAATATCTGTGTGCAAGTCTGGATTCCGCTGACATACTTCATGAGAAGGTCAGAAAGGACAGAGAAGAAAAAAAATAAGAGCATCGGCTTTCTAAAGCAACAGCCAGTGAGCAAAAAGCAAATTCATGGTGCCAGATTAAAAAATGCTCTGTTTTCTCAGTTACTCAGATTTACATTCTAAGCTGTTATTTAAAATAGATACGTTACATAACACACAAGTTCTGTTGTTCACATGGAAAGGCAGAAGAAGAAAGATATATTTTTTTTTACAAATAATCAATCCAAGTGATTGATGGGTTGATTATTTTTGATGACGCCAACAGAAAAGCCAAGTGCAATATTTGCCATAAAGTTGTGTCAGTCAAATCCAGATCAATAAATAATTTGAATCATCAGTTAAGACAGCAGAGGTCAACATCAGAACCATGACTAGTAACGGTATTAGACCAAATCTCCAGCATCGTGTTGTGGCTTCAGTCTAGGTTTGTAATTCATTGGTGAATAACACTTCAATCCAATCATTGCTTTCTCTACAGTGTTTTCTTTTTTGTTATGTTTATCTTGCGCAGGCTTCTCAATTTGTTTCGACCAGTTTTTTTATTTCAAATTTAGCTGCCGGGGAACAATCTGCGTTTTTGTTTCACAAGAACTGTTAGCTTCGCTTTGCGAATGGATTATGCTTTCCATTCCTTCACTGCACAGCTCTCTTGTTTTCTTGTAATCAGAAAACAAGAGCTCTCTGAATCCATTTGCTTTATGGTAGGGTATTTGTTTCACGCAAGCAGACGTCAGGTGGATTCTCAACTGGTTTATGTTTGGCATCGGTCTAAAGTTTAAATCTCAAACACACTAAGCTAAAAAGAATTGGATTAACTTTTCTGAGCTATGGGAGAGTTTCTTAGAGGGCAAATGAGAACCAAAAAAAAAAAATCAGGAATATTAGAAAAACAAGAGAATAAATGTAATGAAAACTGTTTTCATAACTGCAAGCAGCTCATTGGCGTCTCAAAAGCTCAATAAATTCCTGAACTTTGACCCCAAATATTTCATCCATGAAGAGAGAAGAGTTCAAACCATCTCTTCCTATGATTGTAATGGGCAAGAATCACATCCCGCATTCCAGTCGTACGGCAAGACAAAGATCTAAAGGGGAGCAGCAAAAGCAAATGGGGTGGAATAGCAACTGATGGCATCATCCACATTTTCATGTGGAGCACGGTCTCTGGTGCCTGGAAACCGTGCTGTTAACATGTCATTGCATTTTCTGTTAGATCATTTTGTCAATTATCTTGTAAAATATATGCCAAATCCCACAATTTTTTATTTTTTTTTTATCCTTCGATGTCCCTTCCAGTGATCACTATGGCTTTCTCGTGTCACCAAAAAAAATGAACTTCAGTTTTGACATTTTTATATGCTCCTCTTCTGAATATATCAAAAGAAAGAAATCCCAGTATAAGAAACAATTTAAAAATTGCTCAGCGTTTCTAGTCAAAATCAGTAACTTTCTTTTTTTCTCCTTCCAACACGTGCCTCTCTCACAGGACGGCAAGAGTTTAAGAAAAAAAAAAAAAGGTCACATGTAAAAACAATGTGTGTTTTTCTTAGCGTAAAAAAACAACAACCCAAAAACAAAATAACCTCCTTAAAACAAGCTTATGTCATTTGATGGAACATGAACAAAAGAACCCTTACATAAGCTCAGTGTGTCTCTATGTGTTTGACCTTGCCGTCTGCGTAGCGATGTCCACAGCTCACAATCTCTGGGGCATAAATCTGCAGCACCTACAGGGAGGTAAGAGTTTCTCAGAAAACCCGATCTCCCACCCGGACCAGAGCATGCCTGCTGCCGTTTGTTGCCAGGTCTCAGGAATGGCTGCACTGTAACGGCTTAACAAAGACTGATGTTGGTTTCATCCCTCTGCACTCAGAGACAGAGAAGTCCATGGGCTTGGCAGGAGCGCCGTGAACAGGGAGTTAAAAGCCGCTCAGGCCTGTTTAAAAGAGACGACCTACATGGCTGATGCTCTAAACACAATCATACTAAAAAGAAAGAACACCCTGTTGTTTCACGAATATTTGAGGTGTACTTAATTTCACATGTTGTGCTTATTAAAGTAACATTAGGGGCCGTTAAATGAAAGCCAAAGAGACGGCGTGTGTATTTACCATGCCTGCACATGCTCCGTGTGCTGATGTTTAACACTTGGCAATCACAATCTACGAGAACACGGACTGATTAACACACACGGGCAAGTACAGTCATGAGGGGGAGAAAAAAAGAAAAAAAAAACGGCTTTAAGAGCTCCGATTTTTTTCCTTTCGTGGAGAAATTATGTCAAAATTCATGATATTAGTGTAAAATAAAACAAATGAGAAAAAAATCTGACAGGTTTGTCAGACTTAGGGGTCGTGAAGTTGCAAGTTTGTGTTTTAGAACAATTTGCACACATTCAATATTCCTCTGAAATTCTGTTTTCTGTTATTTTATGCCTGTTTTGTTTTCTGCGAAGGCTCCGTGGCAGCTCGTTTTTTCAATTTGAACTTTGCATATTTCTACAATATTGTATGATGTACCTCTTTCTGTCATCACTTACTGTTTCTATTTGCCTCTCCTTGAGTCCTCATCTCCATCTGGTTTGGTTTGAGAGCCTCCGTGGTCTCATGTAATTCAACCATTAGTTATGTAACATATGGCTAATGAGAAACAGGGACTTTACATGAAACCGACCCCCTGTTTGAAGTACATAAAGTACTTGGAGCATTTATCTAGGACCAAAAACAATCAGAGATAAACTATCGTTAAATCAGCGAGGGATAACATTCACCGTACTCACACCAACCACGCTGCGGTTTCTCTCTCATGTCTTTCCAACAGAAAAAGAGAAGAAGAAAAAAAATAACAGAGCAATAACCAAACTCCCCGTTCCTTTTAGCTCCCGGCAGAAGCCACCCAGTGAGCACCAGGGCTGACCTGGCTGACCTGACCCAGATATTAACCCAAGCCTCCAGATGTGAACGCGCGCTGGGATTACTCCACCGCTGCATCCAGCTCCACATGCTTTCCTACTGAGGCATCCTGAAATGACCCCGGAGCCAGAGCGGACTGTTGGCTTTACTATCAGACTCCGGAGCAGCCACGCTCTTTCCTGTGCGCTTGGGTATATTGATAGTATTTATAGCACTTATTCAGTGGCGCAAAAAGTGGGTATGCACTGCATGCAACGCATAGCGGCGCTGCACTAGAGGGGGCGCAAAAAAAAAACGATGAGGGGAAGTTTTTTTTTCTCGTCAGCATTTTATGTACTTAACAGCTGTTCTGTGTATGAAACGATCAATCATAATAGAAGAGAAGAAGAAGAAGAAGAAGAAATGATCAATAACAGAGGAATAGCAATGATTTGGCTTCTGCCAGCCGCTCTCTCCTCCCATACAGGTAGCTTGGTTCTCCCTTCGAGAACGAGCCGACGCGCGTTTTCTTTCTTTTAAATTTTAATTGTAATGCACTCGACAACAGGGAGCTAAAGATGGGGCGGCAGAAAAAAAACTCCGGGGCATAAAACAAAAAACGGAAGAGGGGGAAGGATAAAGATGTTGGAGAGACGAAGAAAAGCTTTTCAACGCGGTTGAAAGGTATATTCGGCACTATTACAAGTTTTACAGTAGTTTAATACAAAAATCCTCGTTAGCTCATCAGAGCCACCTGCTTTCCTCCCGCTGCAAGGTGGAGATCAGCTGTCCTCCTCACCACAATCGCAGCTTTCCTCCCACCGCGCATTTTCTTGAAGTCTCAGAAAAATCACAATCAGGCCAATAAAAAAAAACTCAAAAGAAGCTTCTTCTTCTTTTGCATCATAAAAAACAACTCGAGTTAGGTCGTATAGTCCTATGGATGAAGCACAGCACATGGCGCCTGGAGGCGGGGCGCCATAGCACCACTCCCCCACCCCCACCGCCAGGAGGCGGCACCCTGCTACAGATCAGAGTCTGGAAAAGCGGTAACTCCGAAATAGAGCCGAGCCAGAACCGGGCTGCTGAAGTAGAGCCGGTGGAAAAGGGGCATTATATTTTATTAACAAACCAGTCATTCTTGAGAATAGGGACAAAACAGGTCCTATGGATGAAGCACACAATTTGAATAAAATATACACAAAATATTTTTTCAAATATCTGACTAAATTAACCTGGGTCATGAGAGCACAATAATGTATATTTTCTTGGTGTTTGCTGAATATTTTTTTATTTTAAACATTGTAGAAGTTGAATGGTGTCTGTAAGATCCCTTGTNGGCAGAAGCCACCCAGTGAGCACCAGGGCTGACCTGGCTGACCTGACCCAGATATTAACCCAAGCCTCCAGATGTGAACGCGCGCTGGGATTACTCCACCGCTGCATCCAGCTCCACATGCTTTCCTACTGAGGCATCCTGAAATGACCCCGGAGCCAGAGCGGACTGTTGGCTTTACTATCAGACTCCGGAGCAGCCACGCTCTTTCCTGTGCGCTTGTTTATATTGATAGTATTTATAGCACTTGTTCAGTGGCGCAAAAAGTGGGTATGCACTGCATGCAACGCATAGGGGCGCTGCACTAGAGGGGGCGCAAAAAAACGATGAGAGGAAGTTTTTTTTTTTTTCTCGTCAGCATTTTATGTACTTAACAGCTGTTCTGTGTATGAAATGATCAATCATAGTAGAAGAGAAGAAGAAGAGATGATCAATAACAGAGGAATAGCAATGATTAGGCGCCCCTCCCCTTCTGCCAGCCATACAGGTAGCTTGGTTCTCCCTTCGAGAACGAGCCGAGGCGCGTTTTCTTTCTTTTAAATTTGAATTGTAGTGCACTCGACAACAGGGAGCTAAAGATGGGGCGGCAGAAAAAAACACTCCGGGGCATAAAACAAAACACGGAAGAGGGGGAAGGATAAAGATGTTAGAGAGACGAAGAAAAGCTTTGCCCCTTAAACTACAAGATGGTAAAAATGAATCTCTTCAGCTATTGATAGATTGTTTAGCTGAAGTCAAATTTTGGATGGAACAAAACTCTCTTTACCTTAATCAGAGTAAAACTCAAGTTATATTATTTGGTCACAGACTTCAGACTACAAATCCAGATCTGATTCTTGGTTCTTTAGCTTGGTTTTGTCAGACCTCTGCTAGGAATCTTGGTTTCACTTTTGATAGCTCTTTAAAGCTATATAAACAAGTTAGCTCTGTCATTAATTCAGGTTTTTATCACCTGCGGATTTTAGCAAAAGTTAAATCTTAGTTTTGTTTCAAGGACTTTGAAGGACTTATCCATGCCTTCATTACAACTCGTTTGGATTATTGCAATTCAATATATAAAGGCATGGATAAATCACAGATGCAGCGACTTCAAATGATCCAGAACGCAGCAGCACGGCTTATTACAGGAACCAGGAAGCATGACCATATAAGGCCTACGTTGGCCTCTTTACACTGTCTTTTATCGAATAGATTTTAAGATTCCCAAGTGAAAAAATATTATTATATTTCAAACATACTTACAGTTGTGAAAGTACATTTTAAGTATACCAAGTAGGCTATTAAGTGTACTACCTATAAATATATATGAAGTATACTAAAAGTATACTTGGACCAATTTTGAAATTATAACTTTAAACATAATTGTACCAAAATACACTCTTAAAAATATATATTAAATAAAAGTATACTTTAAGTGAACAAAATATGTATTTGCCCACGTGTAAATATACACTTACTCAAGTGCATATTTAAAAGATGTTTAAAATATCTGTCAAAGATTGTGTATATTTTAAAATACAGAATATAGAAAAATAGATTTTTTTAANTTAGCTCTGGTTAGCTTATGTTATTCTTTAGTTTTTTCTTCTGTTTTATTCCTAAGTTGCTCGTCACAACCATGATGTGTCAACTCCATAACTGACGATTTACAAAACTTTGATGAAATTTTGTGAAATAAAAGCTTAGTTTCAGTATACTGTAAAGATTTCATGGACCTGATGAGCTACAATATGGCCTCCTTCAGAATAACATCATATAAATTGAAGTAGTTTGGCTTTTTGTAAACTCCGTCAGATGTCAACTCCATCAGAGTTTGTGTGACTCTTTCAATGAAATTGTTGACAAATCTAATTTAAATGTGCAGTCAATTCATTTTAATGTATTTTACATAAATTGCAATTACTTCATATGTATCAAGTATTTCTTTTTACTCACTAGTTTGTCACCACCTTCAGTTCTGTGTCAACTCCGTCATGCACTGTCAACTCTGTCAGGTGGACTTTTTGTTGTTTTTTGTTTTAAATAATATTATTTCTTTTGTTTCTTGAGAAGCATTTGTCTGTAAAACTGAGTAAAATATCACTAAAGTTCTGGGTCAGGTCGATTAAAAATGTAATTTTTAAAATAAAATGTTGCAACCGGGAGCCTGCACCTTAGCATCTTTACATTTCCAAAACATTATTTGTCATATTTGCATGCATAAGGTTGAGAAATAATAAGAAAAGGAAAAATGTAAACCTATTTTGTCCCTATTCTCAAGAATCACTGATTTGTATTCAGCTTCCTTCAACTGAGAGTTGGTGCATTAAGAAATTTAAGTACATTTAAGAAATTTTTTGAGGAAAAATTAAACCAATTAACGGGATGAGTTTCTTTCGTAGAGTTACAAACTGGATTGGAGCTGGATTGGGACTCCATGATCTTGATCAACAAATCTAGATACCTTCACAGATAACAGAGCTCTCTAAAAAAAACTGGAATACTGTCCTCCTTCTGGCCCAAACTGGATCTGGTGAAGAAAACCGGCAGATTCTGCACAGGAGAACCGCAGAACTTGTGAAATCATTACATCTACCAACTGAAGTTGAGTCATCTGCAACACAAACGTCGTATAATGAATTCAGATATGGCAGCATGCCATTACTACCACTGCCAGACTTTGAGGCAGGGAGGCCCAGAAGTCCGTTTTAATGTCCTGGATAGGATTGTTAATACATTTATCCTGTTGAACTTTGTGAGGGTTTCTCTAAGTTTTTCACAGAAAAAATTGTAGCTCTTAGAGACTTGAATACCCCGATAGATTCAGATTCCCATGAAATGCCACAAAACATAGCTATTCTGGAGCATTTTCAGCCAGTTTCTTTAGATGAACTGACCTCAGTTATTAATCATCTGCGGCCTTCAAATTATCCTTTGGATTGTCTTCCTACTCCTTTGATAAAAGACATTTTTCTCACTTCTGGCCTATATATCTTAACGGTGCTAAATGCCTCATTGCAGTCAGGTTGTGTCCCAGCTATTCTTAAACATGCTGTGGTTAAACCCCTTCTTAAAAATATCTAATCTAGACTCAAGTATACTAGCAAATTTTAGGCCCATTTCCAAACTCCCTTTTTTTTTATCTAAGGTCCTTGAAAAAATAGTTTTTATTCAGCTTGAAATGTTTTTAAAAGATAATATAACTGGGAAGTTTCAGGGTTTAAAGCTGCTCATAGCACTGAAACAGCTTTGCTTCGAGTGTATAATCTTCTTTTAACAGTTGATTCAGGCAATGTTGCTGTTTTATTACTTCTAGATCTGAGCGCCACATTTGACACTGTAGATCATCTGATTCTCTTATATAGATTAAAACATTGTGTTGGCCTGAGAGGCCCAGTATTTGAATGGTTTAAATCTTATTTAAAAAACAACTTACTCAAGTGCATATTTAAAAGATGTTTAAAATATCTGTCAAAGATTGTGTATATTTTAAAATACAGAATATAGAAAAATAGATTTTTTTAAAAAATTCACTTAACACTACTTTAATTTATTAATTTCAGTATGTTTTAAATTACATCTCTGGTTAAATTTTAGGCTAATAAAGTAAGTCAATGGCATTAGCTCCAGTTCTTACTCCAGACCTTTCGGAAAGCTGTCTGGCAGTGTGCAGCAACTTGCCGTTTTAATCTATAACTAAAACACCTAAAGAAAAAGTTGTTTATTCCAACACTTTCTTTACCATCTCATTAGGTTTTTAAATCTATAAAAATGATGAATATGCTAAGAATCTGAGTTGCTAACTCTGTAAATCTTAAAAACAATACTTCTTCACAGAAACAGCAGATGTAAAGTAGTAAAAATTAATCATGTCAAGCAGCAGATGAAAGGCCTCTTCTTTTGTAAAGACGTAAAGAAATTTCTGTTTAACCACTTGTATACAGGTGCCAATCAATAAATCTAAATATCAATGAAAAGCACATTCTTTTTCAGTAATTACATTCAAAAAGTGAAATTTGTATTATGTAGACATCTCTCTGTACAAAGCAACCTACATGCCATAGAGCCAAGAGAAACACCAGCAATTTTACATTTGGTAAAAATAAATGGTTCAGTCCTTTTCCTCCTCAGCCCTGCAAAAATACTTCTGACATCTGGTTCAGATGTGGTTAATCAAAAGGAATATACCAGCAATTAAATAAATGCTTCTCAATTCATAAATTTACTTTTTCATGCTAATTTACAGAGATGCACCTGTGCGTATAAGCTGCGACCAGGTTAAGTTCTGAAAACATGGGGAGTGACATCTCTTCCTCTGCTCAGCTGATTCTCAGTGCACACATCTCTTCCTGACAACATTCAAGCACAAGTGCTTCTCAGTCCAAAAAAAAAAAAAAACAAGTGTCTCCTTTACTTTCCCTCGACCTCTGAACATGTGCACCCATCACGACCCCGAGGTTTGTTGCAGAAGCGCCCTGAGATGAAGGAATTTAACTCCTTCCGCGCATCTCTGTAGCTCTCGTAGCAGCAGCTGCATTCTTTAGGGGCAGCCTCGATTTCCAACTCCAGCCGTGTGCACAAGTTGCAAACTTCTCTGCAAACACCACAACACCCGGACAACAACAACCTGACGGGGCGTCACGATGATGAAGTTCAATCGGCCCGCTGAGTGGCTCAACTTGCAGAGGTGAAGAAAAGGGACAGAAAATAAACAAAAATGCAGCCTGCAGCCTACCATTTTGATCCAGCGCTTCGAGGCTCCAAGGAGTCCCAGAATAACTCCTTTCGCTGCGGTTTCCCCCTCGCCATGAAAACGATCGTTAGATTGTCACATTTCTGCAGTTTTTTTTTTCTTTTTTTTTTTTTTTTCTTTCGCCCACTCAAGAGTATAGCTGTGGCGTTCAGACAGACAAAAATGCAGAGACTGCTTTTGCAGAAGGAATTGGTGATTGGAGCTCCGGGATCATATGGGCTTTTTGTCAGACGCTTTTAAAGGGACACGGTACTGTTTTTAAACGGAGGGACAAGAGGAAGTTCACGTTCAGGCGCATTTTCCTTCCACCGTCCGGGTTGATGTTTAAAAGACGGGCTGCGAAGGTCGCGCAGCGGCCGTATGGCGCAAAGCCTGGTGCGAGCGCTTCCCAGTGTTTTTGCGCTCCTGCTTGGAACAGTGTGACGTCAGGTGGCGGGCAGACACGTGCGGGGGTCAAAGAGTTCACTCATTTCCCACATGGCAGCAGTCACAGGGAGTCCAACTGCAGCACAAGCGCCCTTTTACTGCAAGTTTTTCCGCCCTGCATATGCGCATATCCATAGAAAAGATTTATTCAAGAAGGTAAAATTATCAGGTAGAATCATGCAGGTACAGATATATTCCAGGTGTTTATTTATTTTAACTTGATGACTTGCAGCAGGAGTGTGCGAATGCAGTCCGAGGGCCATTTGCACCCCTTGGTGTGACTTTATGGTGGCACCTAATCTAATTCAAAAATGGTACAAGCAGTTGATGTGAAGGGAAACCTTTTTTTTGACGAATTAATATCTTCTTAAAAAGATAAAAACGTTAGGTAGACTAGAACATAAAGTATGTATATATATATATATATATATATATATATATATATATATATGTTATGCAAGTTTCATAGTAAGAACAAACAGACTTTGTGGCTCAGTTGGAGCAGGCGCACCATGTGCAGAGGCTACATTCCTTGATGTTCTGGGCCATTTGGTGCATGTCTTCCAACTCTCTCTCCACCCTACTTACCGTTTAGTAAAGGCCAGTAGCACTAAATAAACCTAAATAAAAACAGATTGGCTAAGCACAGCAAATGCTTTCAAAAACTGATCATCCACGTCACCACTGAGCTCTGTTGTATTTGTTTTCAAAGACCGACACGTATTCCATTTTTCTATTTTGAAAAGTCAGACTACATGATTTGTTTTATTAAAATATTATTAGTTAATAGTGAGCATGTAAAAAGAGAGATTTTTATCTGCTTTCATAATCCAGCCTCAAAGTTTTAATTTTATATAAAAACGGTTAACAGGATTTTAATATTTTTATATATATTTGAATTGCTCATGTATTTCTACTATTTAATATATTAAGTTATTCAGTTTAACCTCACAATATTACAGAATGTTATGTTTGTTTCAAAAGCATATTGGGCATTAGACCTAAGATTAAAAAAATGTATTTAATCATCTTGTTGAAGAACTGCAATACATTTTCTACTTAAACCATTTTTTTATAACTTTGTAAACCTTAAATATTCTTGTGTACTTGAAATAATATAGTAAAATTTATGTAAAAATAAAATCACCTCCACATATCAGACATATTATATATAGTTAAGTATAAAAATATAAAGGTTGTTTACTTTTTCCCCGCCATTTCTGATAATGAATAATAAACAGATCTAAAGCTGATTTGATCCCGTCTTCACTCAGGCATGGAAACCTGCCCCCTGCAGATCAAACTGAGGCACTGCAACTGACAGAAGCCTATGAGCTCACTCAATACTATTGGAAGCACACTAAATGTCAAGTCAAAACATTGTTAGGTGCCAAAATAAAGAAACAGAAGTTCAAAGAGTGGTGATATTTAATAAAAGTCATTAAAAACAAAAGTCAGAGATAATATACTTTAGGTACAGCTTCTACATTCACCTGTTCATTCAGAGACAACTAATTATAACAAGGACTTTAAGTCAGACAGATTTTACCTCACCTCAAAAAAGTAACCTTTGTCCTGCTCAAACACATTAAAAGGTTTTTTCTAAAGAGATTAACAATTGCACCATTTAGCTTATGAGAAGAAAATGTTAAAGAACACATAAATATACGACAATGTTAATTATTTTCGACTCCTCTCTCATAGCAAGCATGTAAAGTTTCAGCAGAGTGACTAGATGCTCTACCGACTGCTGTCTAGATATATTCACATTCATTACCATAATGATCATCCCTTCATCTCACATAATGAAACTTAGCACAGTATAAAAACATGAAGAACCCTCCATGAGAGCAGGCCGTCGGTGTGTCCCCTCTCAGCTGTAGCGACTGCTGCGGCTGTGACTCCTGTGTCTGGAAGAACTGCGACTTGAAGAGCGGGACGACCTGAAGCGGACGGATCACAACGAAACAGTTCAGCTTTTAGTTGTCAAGAGAGACGATCACAAGGATGCAGACGCCTTTATTTCATCGGGAAGCATTGGCATAGAAAATAGCCTAATCAATAAATCAATTGTGAATATTTTATCCAAAACATGAAGAGAGAATGTCTAAGAAGATATAATTAATCTGAAAAAGGTTGAATAGAGATCTGCTTCCCTGCTGTCTTACCGTGAGCGGCGCTCAGAGCTCCTGTAGCTCTCACTTCGCCTGCGCCCTCGTCTCCTGCTCACGCTCCGACTTCTACTGGAATAGCTGTCGTAGGAATCGGACCTGGGGCAAAATAAAAAACAAGATGTAAAAGATTATTTAGGTTTGGTTTTAGTGGCGTTCAGAATGAGCATCAGAACATTCTTGTGTTAACAATTGTTTCAGTACAGTAAATGCAACGCTAACTACTGGGATTTAGAGTTAGAACAAACAACCAAACTAAACTGAAGCCAAAAACGAGCCAGTAGCAATTTAACCATGTTCCAGATGCTGGCTGGAAAACGGTGGGATGTGAGATTTGAGATTTTTCTGTAGAAATGCACATGAAAGCTACAAACTGTCAGAAGTGCAAATAATCACCACAGCATTCCTCCACACCCCCAATTAAAAATATCAAGGTATTTGTATTTTTATAAATTTTTACTTGTATGCAATAAATTAAATATGTCATATATTGAAGAAACATATTGAGATGTTTATTTTAAAATCGATCTATAAATCGCTGTAAATCTGAAAGATGACAACAGTGCCACAGGTTTGAGTCTGAGGAGTATAACACACCTGGACCGCCGACGGCGATGATGCGAGTGGCTTCTGGAGGGACTTCTACTGTACGACCGACTGTTGGGAATGCAAAGGGAAAACAAAAATTATAATCCAATGAAGAGAAAAAAAATAAATAAAAAGAAACATTTTTATTTTGGCACTTTTGTAGCTCCATACCAAGAAGCTACATTCCTGTTAATTAAAATAGACTATTAAGTAACAGAGATGGTGTACCTATGCCTGCTGTAACTTCGATATGTGCTGCTGCGAGAGCGAGATCTTCGTCTGTGGGTTCTCCGACTCCGGCTGCGGCTCCTTCAGGAACAACAATAAAAGTGACTTGAACAAAAGTCACAATTTGGCAGTTTAAACAGGTTATTGTGATGTTTGTCTCTTACCTGGAGGAGTAGCTGTAGCTACGGGATCTACTTCTGGATCTGCTGTAGGAGCGTGACCAGCCCCCAGAACGGGATCGGTGGCTGGAAGCAGAGCGGGACTTTCTCGATGCAGAGCTGGACTTCTTTGGCGAGCGCGATGCACCTCTGGCCTTCCCCACAGACGGGGATCTTTCCTCACTTGAACTCTCCTGGTTTCGTGGCCTCTGGTTGAGCCGTACCGTTTTACGAACCTCATCGAACAGCGAACCCGGTCGGACTCGGTTTTTACTCTTGATCTCCATTTTCACTCCCTGCATGCCCAGAGGCTGGATGCTCTCGTTGTTTTGTTTGCTTTTCACCGTGACGGCCTGGACGTTCACCTCTGGCGTGACCGCCATTCGTTTTAACGGCTTCCATTTGAAGTTTATGACAGCTCTGCCAGGAGGTGCTTCTTCCTGTGGTCCAGCAGTTGTTGATGAGGAAGTGACATCAGGCTGGTCTTTGCTCTGAGGCAACGCACCGTCAGTGCTCGCCACTTCTGATGATTTTGAGGTAGAATTTAGGGTTAATTTAGTGGCAGTGTTGGACAAATCAGGCGTAACAGGATGTTCAATGATGTCAACATTGTGCTCCGGGGTGCAGATTTCCATATCATCTAAAGAATCTTGGTCTTTGACGCTGTTCTGGCTGGATGCTCGGTCAGAGTGATTTGTGCTTTCAATGTTTTCTTTGGATCTCAGTTGAATCTTTTCTTCTTCTTCTTTCACAGGCTTCTTATTCAAATCAGTTGAATCTTGGTTATTTTTGTTAAAGTCTTCACCCATGTTTTCTTCAACCTCTCTAACAGGACTATGTCTCTCCCTTTTAGACTCGTCATCCTCTTCCTCCTCGTCAAACTCCAATGGCGGCTGCCAATGGAAAGTCTCTTTCAGCTTCTGGTGTTTTCTCTTGGACTTTTTAGCTTTGTCCTTCCCATGATGAGAACTGCTCTTACTCTCTCCTTTCCTTTTGTGTTTATGCTTCCGTTTGGCTTTTTTCTTGCTCTTCTTGCGCTCCGGTTGTACAACTTTATGAGCACTATCATCTGAGGGACAAGAAGAGGAAGCGGCTGCTACCGCAGCAGCAACTTTATATCCTAGCTCGGTCACTGCTTTTGACGTCTTCTTCAAGGCCTCATAGTCTGATTCAGAACTCGCTTCTCCTTCCTCTTTTTCAGAACCAAACGTTTTTCGGTCTGCTGGATTCTCAGAATCTCTGTCTGAATCCCATCCGGTTGCCAACATCGTGCTGGACTGGACTGCTTGTGCCTCGGTTGCCACGTTGCTTTGGGTAGCTTTGTCGCTGTCACTATCCCACTCAGAGCGGCTTTTGAAGCTTTCGTCTGCCAGTGAAGAGTAACGTTTTGCTTCTGGCTCTTCTGAGTTTCCCCTCTCTCTTTTGTTCTCCAAAGAGGCACTAAAATCTGGGCTACGCTCACTGTTCACTTCTTTTCCTGAACCCGAGAGTCTGTCTTGACTCTTGTTGGCCAAAATATACTTATCTAAATTTTTTATTCTGTTGAGAGAACTGTAGTACTCCTTCCATTCTTTGTCTAATGAATTTTTCTGGCTGCTTCCTCCTTTTTGGTCCTTTTCAGAGTCTGATCTGTCGCAGGACGTAGACTTGCTCCGGTACAGCTCAGCCGATCTTGACCTCGACCTGCTAGAACTTCGGCTCCTGGAGCGACTGAAGGACTTGCTTCTAGAGGATCCACCGTGGGATGTTTTGTGAGCCGACTTTTCTTCAACATCTTCTGGTATAGACTTCGGTGTGCGAGTTTTTTTGGAGAAGCCGTCCCCTGCTGGGCCAGCGGTAGAGGGCTTACTGTGCATAACTTTAGCTTTGATTTCTTGAATATGAATGTAGGAGGGCTTCCAGGGCTTCTGGTCTGGTTTCCAGCGAGAAGGAGGAGGACTGTCACTCAGCGGGATCACAGGAACCGTTTCAGCTACTGGGAGAGCTGGCAGTATGGGAACAGGTGTAATCTTTTTATCTTGGACCTTCCCGGGCACAGGCATCATGGCATCCATTTTGGGTTTGGTTGTCTTCCTCTTCCTTGGAGATCTGGAAAAACTCCTTTTTCTAGAGGACAAAGATCGGGATCTGGACGTGTACCTAGACCCTGATCTCGACCTGGACTGAGAAGATGACCGGGATCTTGATCTGTACCTTGACCGTGATCTTGACCGGGACTGAGAATAAGACCGAGACCTGGATCCAGACAAAGATCGACTTCGTGATCTAGAGAAGCTTCTGGACTGCGAATAAGACCTGGATTTTCCTCGTGATCTGGATCGACTGGATGTGTAGGACCTGGAGTAGGATTTGGAAAAAGACAGGGAGGATCTCCGCCTTGTCCTGCCAGAAGAACGATGTTCACTTGAGGGAGACCGGGTTGCCGATCGGGATCTGGACCTCCTAGCAGAAGTTGCTGATTTTCCACCCTCTGACTCGTAGTGTTCTCGAGATTTGTTCTTGGAGCTTTTCTTCTTGCCATGTTTGCGCTTTTTGGCTTTCTTCTTGTGTTTGGCTTTTTTCTTCTCTTTTTTTGGAAGCCGGTGCTGGCTTGACCTCTCAGAGCTTTGGTCTGAGGAAAGTTCTCCAGAGTGGGACTGAGGAGATTTGCTTCTATTATCCCACTTGCTTGAAGAACGCTCTTTAAGTCTGTTAAAGTAAAAAAAGCATGAAGACAAATAAATACAGGAAAAAACATCCAAAGAGGTGGGACGTAGAGCATAATTCCTACTTGTCTCCTTTGCTCCACCTTTCCGGGCTCTGGGGAGGAAAAACTTTGGCTCTCTTTGTTTCCACTTTCCAGTGTGGTGGAGTTTCACTGCCCCCACGCTCTTCAACAGATGTAGAGCGTGACTTAGATCTGGTTGGGGTGTGATATCTCTAAAATGAAAAGCAAAAGAAAGGAGAACGGTAAAGTTTGAAAATCTACTCTGACAAATATGGAGTCCTTAATATCAAGAGAAGAGCATACAATTGTTCCTCTGCCCCTGATCTTCCGTCCAGACTTTGTTACAGCTGGTTTCTGTTCAGCTAAAGGACCAGCTTCTTCTTTCTCAAGACTGAAAGATACAATTGCATTTTAAATTAATTAAATAACTACACTAAGTACTGCATACACTACCTTGCAAAAGTATTCATGCCCCTTGTTTATGTGGAAGGCAAAAATGTAAAGTTTGAATATCTAAAAGAGAGTTGTTAAACGCATAATCCAAAAATGTTAATTTTGTGTGGCACAACTACTCCAGAACATGGCTGGCTGGCCAGATAATGAAGCATTTATCAGAAAAGCAAAAACT
This sequence comes from Poecilia formosa, assembly GCF_000485575.1. Taxonomy (NCBI): domain Eukaryota; kingdom Metazoa; phylum Chordata; class Actinopteri; order Cyprinodontiformes; family Poeciliidae; genus Poecilia; species Poecilia formosa. The sequence goes on along the minus strand of NW_006801061.1, from coordinate 25,050 downwards.
CTAGAATGAAAACTATGTGAAGACTTGATTGGAGTTAATTACAACCCATGTAGGGTACACACCACCCCTGTGGAAGAAGGTTGTCTGGTCGAACAAACTCAAAGTAGAAACTTTGCAAAATCCAAAATCCAACAACAAATACTAAAACTGCAATTCACACGCTTCAAAAGCGAAGCAGGTTTAAGTTGATGTGACAATAAATGGAGCTACAGCACAAACTTAAACACTAAATATACAACATGAGCCACAAAGGAATAATTTAGATCAAAGCATATTCTCGTTCTGAGAATGGCCCAGTCAAAGTCCAAACGTACACCTAATTGAGTGTTTGTAAAAAATATATGTTTAAAGACGTTTTCCTTCAGCTACAGGTTGGCAGAAATATACTCCAAAAGAGTTCTGATTAAACGGGGTAAATACAAGTACATGGCGCGTTTCTCTGAATTTATTCAGCAAAATACACAATTTCATTCCTTTTCACTTTTGTTTGTCCTGTCATATAAAATCCCAATAGATTACATAAATGTTTGTGGTTGAAATGAAACAAAGCATTATTAAGTTCCAGGGGACTGAATACTTTTGAGGTGTGTCTTACGTGTTTAATATTCTGTAATAATCTTGATCACTAACGGTTCTGTTTTGTCCTCCTGCGCTGGCATGTCCCGTCGCAGCAGGAAGCGATTCTCTGGCACAGGTGGGATTTCCTCAGGCCGAACAACAGGCTTCTCCCTCTTCCCACCCGTTTCCCTCTCCTCCTCAGGTTTACCTTCACCTTCTGCCGTCTCTTTTTCTGCAGACCTTAAAGAGCAGGAACGCAACCAAACATATACTTGCATGGTTGTATTTACATCATAAGAATTAATCTTGATCTTGGAAATATTTTAAATGTTTAAACATACTTTTGGTTAGAAGGTACATTTTCAGCTTTCTTGGCCGTTTTTCCTTCTTTCCTTTTCTTTTTAGATGGTTTACTTTTTGCCAGTCGCTTTCGATGTTTGAGCTTTTCTTCTGATTCACTATCAGACGATGAAAAATTGGAGTCATTGGAGTTGATGGATGAAGTCCTTTTCCGCTTGCCCTCAAGCACTGAAATAAAATTTTTTAAAATATTATAAAGGTTTATGCATTTTATATTTAGTGATATCAAATTAAGTGATATTTGTCAAATAAAAACGTATTCCCGTAAGCGAGCATAACATGGGTTTTCAAGAAAAACATTGCACCAACCATCATTCGCAGACTTTGTGATCAGCTGTCCGCAGTCGACCACTCTCACGTCAGCGTATGGCCTGCTGGCCGAATCAGTCTTCAGTCCCTCAATCTTCTTTATCACTTCAAACCCAGAGATGACGAGGCCGAAGACAACATGGACGCTGGACGGAGATAAACAGAAAATGTACTCCTGGAACAATTGAAGTCCAAATTTAATATTGCTTTCCGTTTGGATTTATGAAGAAAGTCATTCAGACGCATTCTATGAATCCTTTCATAGTACAAAAGGTGAGATTCTTTTCTTCTATATATTTGGAAATGACTGAAGAGCGTCTTACCCATCAAGGTGAGGAGCCATTTTAGTGGTGCTGTTTGTAGTTAATCCAGTTGAGTCGATCAATGACAGTGAAGGGTTCATGGAAAAAAATGAAAACATTGATAACTGAGAAAACAAATCACTCACAAAACATGAGGCTGCAACTGAATAACACAAAAAAAAAAGTCTCAAAAAAATATGTAGCATACAGAACCACTCTTGGTTTATCTTGCACTTTAAATTTTCAATTATCAATAAAAAAAAATGTAGAAAGCTGTAAAATCATGTTTTAATTTGATCAAATCAATGGAGGAAAAAAAGACAAATCCTCTTTAATGTCTCACAAGTATCTACTTGTGAAGGAAAAGTTCACACTGATAAAGATTATGTCTTTTTGTGATTCAGGAGATCCTTCAGTCCAAATAACGTGATCTGCCTGAACGTATTAGTAAAACTTAAGCATTTCAAAAATAAACAATGTTTGAAAATACAAAACTACAACATGAAAAAGAAAAGTCAGGAGAGAGAGAAGCACAGCCTTTGAGACACATTACCTTGGAAGAGCAGGATGCTAGAGTTTCTGTAAATTTTACACAAAAACGGCAAGAGAAAAAATGTAACACATTTGTAGGTAAAAAAAGAACGAATCCAATGTTGCTCTGCACTTTGAAATCTAACACACATACAGAGAGAGGGGATTTTAGGTGGCAAATACTACTCTGCAGGGTCGTAACAGGGCAAGGGTCAGGAAGTAAAAACTAAGACAGAGCTTCAGTTGGAATGAAAGTTGTGCTTTATATGAATTGAGTCTTACTCACATAAAAAACTGGGAGCCGTTGGTGTTCTTCCCACGATTGGCCATGGACAGCAGGAAGGCTTTGTCGTGTTTGAGAATGAAATTCTCATCTGGGAACAGACAGAGGGGAATCAGAGTTTCAGAGGGTGTTCCCCAGTTAGTGTTAATAGAAATACTTTTGGAGATAAAAAAAAATAATAATTAACCACAAATCATAACCCTCGTTTCTCCTCAGTTTCTATGGACCCAAATGTTTAAATAATTTTCTAAAGCTTCAAACTGGTGGTTTGTTGAGCTTAAAGATATTTACAGGGAGTTTGTCAGTTTCTGTCGATTTCATTAATAAACCTGATACTTGCTAAAAGTCTAAATGTTTAGGTTAGAAAAAAAATACATTATATAGAGTAAAATTCTCCTACTTACACTCTAAAAGATAAAAAACATCAAATTCCTTTAGAAGACTTGTAATCTCTTAACTTTATATAAATCAATGTCAGTAATGTTTGTAAGCCTGGAAATGCGATTTAGTATTCCTGTTAATGTAAAATAAAATATTCATGTTAAGTTTTTTGAATTTAAAATGAAGAACTTTTATTTTTTTTAAATAATTTGCTTTGTCATAGCTGGTTTTATATATAACACATGAACAAACAGAGCTAGCTGTTCAGATGCTGCTCAGCCATGCAGTGATAACTTCAACAATAAAAAAATAAAATTTTTAAAAGAAGATTCTGAGCATGACTCAAGTGATGCAAGGTCAAAAATTTGTCCAAAAATGACAGTAATGTGGGTTTTCTTTCACACTTCTTGAGTTTGAATTTAAAATCAGGACAAAGTAAGACAAAAAGTGTATTTAAAAATGGTTGAATCTTAAAAAAAAAAAAAAACAAATATACATCTGGATTAATGAAGCACATCTCCATCATTGTTCTGAATAATCTCTGCATATACAGTCCAAACCTGTACATCATAGCCTCTGCTATAAAAACTTTTTTTTCTTGAACTTGTAGTGTTTTCCTCTGAGACAGTTTGTCTTATGGTAACTTACTCTTTTCTCTTATTTGCCTGTAAGACTATATTTTCTCATATAACCAATGTCTCGATGATCTTTCATTATTAGAGAACTGGAGCGTTGGAACTGTGTAATTATCCAAGGTGGTATGATAGAAACTTAACTGAAAACCTTGGAGAAATATGCTTCAAACTGAGAAATGATTGCATTACATTGTAAAAATGCTCTGTAATTATTTATTATTCTAGAACAACTAAAATCTCAAAAGTGAAGTAGGTCCTACTTTCCACAGTCTCCATCGTATATTTCATGTCATCAAGTCAATAATTGCATTATATCTGTCACATCCGATCTAAAGACACTAGAAATGCAGGTTGCAGGCAAACATTGAGGACAAAAGGGATATCTGACTGAATGGAAAGTGTGTCAGGGCATGTAAACTTTTGGGTCAGACCTTGTTGTGATGACTATGTTGGCATGGTGTTACTGAACTGTGCACATTTCTTACCTTCTCATTTTGCAAAAGACCACTCTATAAATAAAAAAATATGTTGATAATTTTAGCAGGAGGATGGTAGCATTTAGTAACGAGAATGGCTACTTCCCATGCTGATTTGATTAAATTCACACATTGGGAAAGCCACAAGAAATTAATGATTCAGCTAGAAATAACATGCAGAGCTTTGCTCAAATAGCACAGGATTGCAATACTGAAACACACATTTATTATCAGTTTTTTTTATTATATGAATCGATATAGAAATACCTTCAAAGTAGCCACCATATATTGATTCCCCTCCTCTTCCAGTTCCTGCAGCCATAAAGAAAATAAACTTAGATTTTTTTTATGTCAAATTAACATAGTACAGCAAACAAAACACCTAATGATCAAAGCTTGCTTATCAAACACCTTTTGACGTTGTTGCCATTTTTAGGAAGCAGTAGGTTTCCAAGTTAGCAAAGCTTCAGTGAACCTGTTAGGTTCAGGCACCTCAATGAAAAACTCTTTGCATCCAATCAACAAACATATTTTCCACTTTTGGTATGTTTTTATTTGCACAGGTCTATCCTTAGATATCAAACTCATTCTAAAACATAGACGCTAATCCAACATCATCCAGTTACTTAAACTTTCAAAGCAGCAAGGATATTTATGTTGCTACCTTCTGTGAAGTCGCCTCCTTGAATCATGAAGTTTTTCACAACTCTGTGAAATGTGGAGCCTTTGTAACACAGTTTTTTCCTTGTGACTTTCCCGGTTCCCTTTTCACCTGAAACAACACAATTATTAAGCAAACTCTCATAGAAATACAAACTGAATGACAATTCTAGAAAGTGCTTCTATGTAAAAACAAAAACAAAAAACAAAAAAACGTAAAAGTAGTTCTGAAATGGAAGTCTTGGGATGAAGCTACTGCATTTTAAAGCACTTGATACCAATAGCCAGATGTACTAAAAGTCAATGCTGGACAGTAAAAATATTTTGTCTTATTTAATTTTTAAAAACTCTGACTGGGAAAAAAAAATGCATAAAGGTATCACCCTCTGGATTATCTGTGCTACATTTACAAGATGAACCTGTTTAATTTAGAAGCTTCTATTGACATAAGACATAGTATCTGATTTCACTGCCAACACAAATGTCCCAAGGTTTGGTTAATTATGGTGTAGGGTTACCCTGTTCTAAAAGAACCATCAAAATAAAAGTGAAACAAGCAAATTGTGTTCATTAAAGCAGTTTCGTACAAATGCACGAGCCAACTATTCAGTCCGAAACAATCCAATCTCCATCAATGAGATGTAGAGGAAATAAGAAGAGGGATAATTCTGCTGTCTGTATGCAAATTTATGATTTTTGTTGGATGTAAGACCACCTCCAGGGCTCCAATCAATGGGAGCAAATTTACTGGGTGACCAATATAATCGCATACCATAGTAATCTATGGTATGTTCATTGTTTATTTAATTTTTTTGTTGTATACTATAAAATATATAAATCTACCAGATTACTATTACTAAAGATATATATTGGCTAAATAAGCATTAGGAGTAACAGCTTGTTCGGTTTCACATCTAATCCAGTCAAGATCCAGTTCATTAAATGACCTAAACACAAAATGTTGCTGAATGCCTGGAATGAATAATACAATGAAAAACACCGCTGAGTGAAAATAACTTACCCGTGCACAAACAAAGAAAGTTTTTGCTTGTCTTGGGACACACATCCGAGAACAGCTGAAAGACAATGCGCCCAACTACAGAAAGCAAGAGAGAATTTATTACATTTATTAAAGTTTTTTTTTTTTTACAACAACAAAAAAAGCATATTTAAAGAAAAATTGACAGAAAATAACAAAAGAAATATTGGATATGTAACCAGGAGGCATAATCAGCAACTTGACATTCTCGCTTTTATTTACAGTACATAGTTACCACAAATATAACAAAAACAAAACAACAACTCCAGGACAACACTTCCAAACAACCCTTCAAAGCTGATACACTGATTTGGAACAGTGGAGACCAAACCAGTCTATCAGGTTAGTGAACCACTGTGTGTTTCACTTTCATTTGTTAGAATTAAAGAAAAAATATCACAGTGAAGGTTTCTGTTAAAAGTTCATGGTTTAAAAATGAAACCTGTGCTGTTTACTTGTTTTCTCCTAATTTGACAAATAATGATTTCCTTACCTGGCTCCCGGTTGAGTTCCACATCAAAGTAACACTGAGGGCGGTCTTTTACTCCCATTGTGATCAAAGTGCATGTGACCTAAAAACACAGGGCAAGTACAAAGAAAATGAGGAGAAAAAGCCAAAGAGTTAAATTAACTTTTCTATTAGTCCTGATCTTGCTGTGCCTGTGATTAAATAAACTATGTACACAGTTAAGATGAAAAGCTTAAAGTGATTGTGTTCTTGACTTGATGGCCCCACCACCATCACAGAACTGCATTGTGTTGGTTGCATTATGTGTATTATGTTACAGTGTTTACTTTGGAGGTTTAGCTGGGAGTGTCACATTCAGACTGCAACTGTACACTGCTAAAAATAGAGAACAATTTATTTCAACATCAAACGATATGCTACAGTAGTGCAGAGTATTCATAACTGCACATCTATCTTATTTCATGCGATCTCATCCTACATTCTCCTTAGAGCTCCACAGCTGGATTTGTGTTCAACTAGTTAAAGATAAGGAAGGTGGCCACACTTTACATAAGTTGTCATAGTAAAGCTGAAAAAATATTTAAAATGTGTTAAAACAGCTATTATGGACCCCAAAAATAAATTCAAGAGAAACTGCCCAAAAATAACAATGTTGTCAAATTTAAGGATACATCCCACTTTAGAAAAACAATTAACCTTTTTAGAAAAGAACACATTTATGCCATCTATTGCAATTCCGTCACAATATAACACGACAACAAAGCTGTGTTACAGTTCACTAGGAGAGCTAAAAATACAATAAAATGACAATACATTGTTCACTTGGTAAAACAAACAACATAGGCGCTATCAAAATGGTTGCACTAGCTACCTCGCAGCTATCTAGTGCTAGCTGCGCTAGGTGCTGTTTGCGTAGCAACTTCCATTGCATTATCTACCGTTTCTTTCATTAAAAACATTTATCCGGGTACTACACAAATTTATTCAAAGCTTCCAACTCGCATTATATATTTAGAGCTAATTAATATTAAATAACTTACCCACGTACAGTAGCTAGCCGGGTAAAACGAGCTAGTCACTGACGGTAAACCGTTAGCTTGTGCTACTTCCTTCTTCTTTTTAAGAGTAGGGGTTTCCTTTGGGAAGTTTGTCCCTCCTGCTGTACCGTAGAAGATTTGTTTTGGTGGTTGTTATCCAGAAACAGAAATCAAGTTAGCTCCCTGGACAGTTTAAATCAGCCGTCCTACTCGCATTTGTTTATAGGCTCTTCACTCTTGTTTATATGAATTACTAATTACCCTCGTAGGTTGTTTATCGGAGGTTGGCTTTTCAGTGAGCAGTGTGATTGGCTTGTATGATGCTGTTGTGAGCTAACTTACAGTAGCATTGTAACAAGGTGCAGCATGAACTCCATAACAATGAGGTAAGGTGTAACTTAAACGTGTAATCTAAATGAACATGATAAATTAAGGTTAATTTCTAAATTAATAATTATTTTCCTTCTTACGCAGTATATGTAAGGACATATTAATAATCTCTGAATATTATTACGTTAATACAAACATTTAATTGGACGTTTGTATGTTGATTGCAGGTTAATCCAATCTTTATTGCACTAGGTTCATTACATAATAATCTCATAGTTTCCAATTACATTTCTAAAACTATGATTAGACATATGATTGTAATAACATGTCTGATATGCGTTATAATGACCACCCAAGATAACTGTTGTGCCAAACTAAGCAAAGTGTTTTAAATGGTAATTATCTTCATCTCTTTTTTCCGTCTGCCCCATGCAGGCTGCATATCCTCCACAGACTCAGGCTATCATGTCTCTGATCCTGTTTGCGTTCGTGGTGCGGGTCAGGGATGGACTCCCTCTGTCAGCTTCCACCGACTTTGAGCACAATAAAGAGCTCCAGGAGAGGAAGCAGCAGCTCAGGACCATCAGCAAGTCTCTCCCCCGTCTCCCTGAGAGGGGCACCGTTAAAGGCCAGAAGCTCAATATATAGTAAGGATTCTGAAACCTGAACAATTCTTTTTTTTATTTAAGAAAGTGAACATATTAGGCATAGCCCAAAAAAATAAAATAAAAAAACCCTGGAAAGTTGCGGGTTCATCTCTAATTACGATAATGTCCTAGTTCTTTATTTTTATTTGATTCCTGCTATATCTGCCGGGAATCAGCCCATGCCTGGACCCTCTGGTGCCGACACGAGGTCATCCACGCCTCGCTGTGCCGGGCTGCTTGTTTACCAAACACCTTGTCTCCTCTCACCTGTTCAGCTTCGTCTCCTCAGAGGGTGTATCCTACATGAGCGTGTGCCACAGCAGCCTCCCTGTTGCTAAAGCCTTCTGCTTCCTAGAAGACCTGCGTTGGGAGTTCACCGCATGCTTCAACAGCACTGTCATTTCCCTGGCAGCCAGGCCATATCCATTTTTGGAATTTGGTGAGGGGAGAAAAAAAAATATTTTGCAAAACATTTTCTACCAAATGCTCTTATGCTTTTGTCTAGTGAAGAGTGTGTTCAAAATAAGTTGAATCTATCCATCCAAATGTAAATATTGTTATGATTTCTACCTAATAGACAGCACTATTCAAAAACTGAAGCAGCAGTACAACCAGAGTGGAGGTCCTGCTCTGGAGGTGACTCTGGCAGAGGTCCAAGAGGACCTGAGGATCCGTCCACCTCAACTGATCAACTCGGATGAAGTGGAGCTGACCAACGGGACAGCAAATGGGCACATAGAACAAGGTGTTGCATCCACTAACGCAGTTCACAATCAGTCTCTCATACTTCATGCTAAAGTAATACAGGTATTAGGAGGGTTTATATTACGCTATCTTAATGTGATAAAGGTATGTTGTTGTTTTCTTTCATTCCAGCTGGTGTAAATCAGAGGCTTGAACCAGTGAGCGCCCCAGGCATCCTTTCTCTTGTCCTAAATATCATGTGTGCGTCCTTGAACGTGATCCGTGGGGTGCACCTCGCAGAGAACACATTCCAGGTGTGACCAGTTCAAGGGTCTGATCAAAGGTTTACCAGCTGAAGATTTTTTTTTTTTTTTTTGTTCAGACTATTCTTGGCTATTTGTAGTGGAATGCTTTTTCTTTATTGTTATTTGGAAATCATAATACAGCTGACAGGTTCAAAACTGCAGTTTAATACAACTGCATACAGCTCTCTATATATGCAAACCTTCTGCACCTAATTCTTCTTTTTGTATGAGATCAGTCCACCCTGAACAAACAATGTTTAGAGATAAATTACTAAAAGCCCCAAATTTATTCTGCCAATTTGTATCTGCAGACTTCTGACTGGAACTGTACACAGCAAGCGGTTACAAAAAGCAATTGCATTTGAGCTGTTTTGTCATTTTCTTTATTTTTAGATGGTTCATTTAATCTAAAATATGGAGAAGCAGATTGTCAGCAAAGACTGAAGCTAACCCAACTGTTTTTAATGTGCCTTTCCAAAAGGATGACTACGAAGGCATTTGGAACGTTGCGGCATTTCTCTTTGCGTTCGTCTGCTGTGCTCTTCAGGTAAATAACGGTTGGCAGGTTGACACAGCTGCTCATTGCAAACAGTAACAGCCTCTTGCCAAGCTCCGGCTAACACGTCTTCTTGTTACCGTGTCCGTAGTGCCACCTCTACCTGTTCCACTCGTCCCTGAAGAAGCTGAAGTCCTTCCTTCTTTTAGGCGTGATCGTCCTATGCAACTTGTACCTGCTCGGCTTGAGGAACATATGGCAGCTCCTCTTCCACATCTCCGTCGCCTCCCTCTCCACCTCGCTCACCCTCACTCGCAGAATCCATCACAGAACCGACGACTGTGGAGTGTGAGGAGTTCGGAACTGTTCAATGTGCCACGCCGACCCAGTATTCAGATGGAGGAATATGTAAACCACCTGCTTCACCGTGGGTGGACTTGTTTTAACAATAACTTGAAGACGACAATGAATGAAGTTGTGTTGCGGAAGTTCAAACTAGCGTTCTCTTGTACATAGCTGATGTCTTAGCTTTGTTTTTTAAGGCAAGGAAACAAAGACTAGCAGTCGGTCTGGAAGCTTTCAAATCAAAATAAGAACAAAAAAGACATTTTCAAGAAAGCCGGAGATGTTTTTTTTCATACATGGTTTCTCACTATTTTCTACATGGGGACCATTAGCCAGTCTCAACAGTGGTGGCTACTTTTTAATCGTATGACTCATTTTTACTCGTGTTCTGCTTCCATTTTTTTTTTCTTTTCAGCTTTTCCAGGCCTTTTCGTTAATGCTGCATAATCGCTTTAAAACGTTCTCTGACGGTTTGTAATTATTGTACTTTTAAGATAGGAAGGACATGTTTTTACAAGTGAAAACATGTTGCTTTTGTAGGAACATAATTTCTTATTTTATAGTTTGGATTAGCATTAGGTGAACTGAAGGATAGCTCTTAGTGCTGCTTGTTGGCTCTCTATGATTCAATACGCAGGCATCCAATACAAAAGCCTAAATCAAAGTTTTTTTTTTTTACAGAAACATGGTCCGGTTCCTGTTTTAAAATGGGGCAAAGTGGTTGGGTTCAGTTACCTTTTTTTACATTTTCTCAGGCATGTGCTTAGCTGCTATAACACTGAAGGCTCTGTTTGACGTTAAAGCTATTTATATGCTTTCAATAACCTCTGCTACCTGCACACATTTTCTTACACTTCTAAGTATTTATTGTATTAAATCAGCTAGAGATGTATCCTAAGTAGAGACGAACTGAGAAATGGGCCAGTGATTGAAATCTTTCAGTTTTGGCTTCATCTGCACTGACTGACTGGTCGGTAAGAAACGATGTACTGAGTCCTACTGAGTCACAGTAACAACATTTTTCTGCATGGAAGCCATTCCTGTGTGAAGGAAACTCAAATGAGCTATTTTACATATCAACAATGTGTCTAAAATAAAGTCAGAGGCTATTTAGAGTGAAGCGTTTCTACGACCCTTTAAGAAATTGTTTAATTCAGGCTGCAAAAGAGGATTTCAAGCATACAATAGAGTAAAGCAAAGCTGCTTTTGTTAGCATCTCTGTCTTATCATGCAACATGTTTAATTTTAAATTGTATTCTTATGGATATCTTGTAGTTAAGGTAAGGATCTACAGTCCCCAGGGATTAAACACAAAGACAGCTGTCTGATTTATGCTAACAGTACTAATCACTCCAAAATCAATGAGTTTTTTCCGTGAGCCCGTTTTTACTTGGTGTGACGTAGCCTTTGTGCCTAATTTAAGTAAGTAAGAAGGATGCAAAATCACATTTTGAATGCTTTCCTTCTTGAATCTTCTTGCGTTTTGGTTCTTAAACAGAAATTTTAATCGACTAAAATTGATGTGGGCAGCTCGTAGGTTTACAAAATCTTCTTAAAAATTTTTGATCAGGGCATTTGACATTTTAGTTCTGTCTTTTTCAACAGATAATGATATGAAAGCACTGATTTCTTAAATATAGTTAGTTTTAAAAAGCTGCACTATTATGTAAAGATTGTCAAGGTTTTATTATTGAATGTTTAAAATTTTGAGTGAATTTATATTTTAATTTTTCTATATGTTTCTGGGGATCAACACATTGTCCTTTAGGTTGAAGTTCTCACATTTATGTTTGAGTACAAATTTATGAAAGGAAGATGAAAAGTTGAAGTGTCATGTAATAACTCATATAATGATTGTTTTGTTTTTACAACAACTTTTAGTTGCAAGTTTGAGTCGTACCAAGCAGTGAAAGTTAATGTTAGTAGCTATTAGCATCATGGGTTCAATAGAGATGTATGGAATCTGTCTTTTCCCTGTTAATTAAGTCATTGATAAATGTAAAAAGTTGGGGGTTTTTAAAATAAAATTACAAATATTTGAAAAGATCTAATAGTGAAAATTATTCTTATTCCTCTATAATTTATGTTTTACTGCAGGATATGTGTTCTATTGACTAGATTTTTTTTTTCATAATGATTCTAAACGGAGTTAAAATTATGTTTTCGTCAGCAATTAAACTGATTTCCCCATTGCAGATCCTCAAGTAATCAAATATGATAAATATAAATAGGTTAAGTTGAAACTTAGTATTTTTTAGTACTTATTTTTTCTATCATGTTTGTAATGTCAACATTTACATATTTATTTGTTTATATTTTAGTTAGAGATGTAACCGCCAGCTAGAATTTCACATAAACTCGAGGCAAAATCATGCCTGCGTCTGCTGTAGAAACGCACCGCTGTAGTTTCTCTAGTTTAACACCAGATGGCGCTGTTTACAATGCTGAAGTTTGGCCGTCAACCCAACAGGTTGTTGCAGAGTTGGCAGCTCAGATTTATATCAGATACAGATTTTGCTCACAGCACAGTCTGACTGGAACAGATAATTCCCTTCTAAGCTATGCATGATCATTTGGCTTTAAGTTAGGACAAAGCCCAAAGATTAGCATTGCAAACGTGAAAAGAAACTGCAGAGAATAACAACATTGTGCATCTGAATATTGTCCTGCAGTGGTGTTGTGGAAACCCCAATATGGGCTTTTTCCTCGTGATACTCTCAGGTATTTATTCCCATAAGAATGTAACTAATGATAAACAGATTTTGCTCACTGCACAGTTTGTTTTGCTATGAATTTGTTACTGAAACAGTCTACAACCTTGTAAACCCAAATACTGTTCTAACGGTAAAACAGTGGAGTAATAGATCAACCAGCATAAACACCAATTACCAACATGCTTCTGTGGTCTGCCAGCACAGAAATTTGATGAAGAGATGAAGTCATAATGAAGTAAAACACTTCCATATCTGAGTGACAGTTAATGTCATCTGTTTTGTTTCATTACTTTGCAATAGTTGAAATGTTTGTGTCCTTTTCTCTAGAGCAATTAGTCTTTACCTCCAAACAAAATCGTTTTATTATTATTATTATTATTATTTCATTTAGTTCAAAGCTTAGAAACAACTGGAAGTTCTCTAACAGGGCTGATAGCATCAATTTTAAAGCAAGTCACCAATGTATTTAAAAGCATGGGTGGTCCTGGTGAAATGTTTATGGCTCACATTTTTCCTCCTGTCCCTTCTCCCCGAGCATCTTCACAGAACAGCGGCATTTATTTTCCCTTTTAAAATAAATGTTTGTCTTATGATCATCTGAATAATTCAGCAGAAAGGAAGACTTCCATTACTTCCATGTGTCAAAATGGTCTGACCTCTTGGCAGACGCACTACTTTGCTTTCCTCGGTGCTGTGTAATGTCACCCACTGATGAATATGCACAAATGTTGACTCTACATTCATGTCACTCACGCGTTCAAGTGTTGTTGTTTTTTTTATTTATTAATTTTTTTTTTATGTGCCGGGTTCAAAGAGTTGCAGAGTAAGAACATCATTTCTCAGACTCCTGACAGGACGTAAAGCCGTAACAGTGCAGACTGCAAAGCACCCGTAGTAAAGATGTTTCAAAACATGAATATAAATTAAACTTTTAATGCAGTAACATTTCCAGCCTTACACTTGAGTGCTTTTATTTTTGAAGTCTTGAACCAAACCAAATATGATTGCTTTAAAGTATGTTTTCAAATTATAAGCTCGCAAGGATATTAAGTAAAAATGAATATTTGGCCTTTTTACTTCAGAAAAATTGCTCTCCATTCATCCTGATAGGAAGCAAAACTCCCTAAAATAATTTTGTTTGGAAGGTCAGGCGTGATGCTGACGCTAAAGTTGTTGTCTTGGAGTGGGACTGTGTCAAATGAGTCTGAGGCTTGAAGGATTTAATCAGAGTGAGTCATTTTGGCACTCACTCCTATCTTTTTAATCTTTGTTACAGGTCTTTTGCCCATTTGATGGCCCCCGCTTCAGGGTTTTCCATTAAGTTTTCAAATGAATCACTCCCCTGTCATACCCGGGTCCTTGAGTCTTGCTATCTCTGTGAGGAAGCATCTAACATCAGGAAATGAGAAATGTTATTTTATTTTTCTGAACAAATAAATGAATCCTGTGACGCTCACATTTTTACACAGAAATACTATGAATGAATCAGATTGTTGCATCAGAGAACTTCTTGTAAGTTCATATCTGGGTAATTCTGAACAAAAATGATAGAAAATATTTGCATTTCCAGTCGTCCATCCATGCCTTACAAAATGTCATGAATTAATTAAAACAGGTTTACATTTTGAAAGCAGTGGAAAACCCCCCCCAAAAAACTAAACAAAACAAAAAACTAATTTGAATCTGTAAAAGTATGAGTTTTTAAGTATATTGCTGCTCAAGGGTGTGGTTGGTGTTGTGGCAAATACACCATCCTCCTGGGAAAGCAAATAGGATGAGGCTGGAATCCCAAAACTATTTATGTTTTTATTCAGGATGGCACCTCATATTGAATATTCCCCTACTGACAGAGGCTGACAACGATCAGACAATGATGGATATGGCAAGACTCCTATTATGCTGCAGATAAGCAAATGCACAGACTATCAAAAGTGATGAATTGCACGCCTTAAGACATTCTGGTGAATGAGCCCCCGACAAAGTTATGTGTGCAAGGTAATATTATGACTTTGACCTTTTTATTTCCCATATGTTCTGTAGGAAACAACTGAAGTTAGATCCAGTAATAGAGTAGAGGAGTGCAGAGAGACTAAACCAATTTGAGGGAAATAGAGTTAGGATTGTCATAGATGATGGATTGTCATAGTTGATACATGCAGTCTGTGTACAAATGTCATTGTTTATCTGTCAGAAGGAATTGTGTGTAAAAGATCCAGAATCCTTTTGTTTTCCAGTGAGTCTCTGCAGCTTGAAATTGTTTTACTATGAATATTAATACAACTTCCAAATTTGATTTATTTATTTTTATTTGAAACCCTGAGCTGCTGCTCATGTTTTTCCTCCTGCATCTGCTCGCTTCCCGTTGCTACATACAGTGCAAAGGTTTCTCTTTCCCACAACTTCACTAAGTTTCCTTGTATCCAGGCTATTTGCGCAATTTGGAGCTGTGTGTGCTTCCTCCTAACTGGAAGGAGACCAGGCTTTCCAGGGGAAAGCCTGGTCTCCTTTCTGCAACGTGTCTGATCATGGCATTGTAGCTTGGTGAGATCATTTTGATTGCAACCAGTTTTGTGTAGCAACCAAAGTGCCAAAAACCTTACGGTATTTTAAGTTATATATGGGCTTCTCTCAGTTCATTTTATACTGAAGAGGTTACAGGATTGACCTCTGTCAATTCACCTGAAGATTTAATCTTAAAATTAGCAGTCTTTTGTTCCAAAAGGCAAATGAGGGCTGGTGGATCACAGTGTGGTATTTGTTGTAGAGTGGGACAATTGGATGTTGTAGCCATGTGAGTAGAGAATAACATGATCCTATTCGCTTTGCAGTCATTCACTCTGCAAATTCTCAAAGATGACGCAAGCCACATGTCACGGTTACTGTACATTTACACTGCAATTATAAACCACAACGGCCTTACCATTGAAGCTTTGTGCAATCTTAAGATGTTCTGGGTAACGTTATTCTCAACGTGCCTCTGGAGACCTTCTCAAAACTGTGCTAGATTTCTTTGTTCTTGTTGATTGGTGTTGTCAGATAGTTGTGAGAACTGGACTGAAAATAAACATGAAATGTGACTGAAAATAAAATTTAAGCTAAAAAGAAATATTTTGATCTCTAAATATGGTCGGACGTTGAGGTTTTTGGACCTGCCAAGCGTGACTGTTTTTATGGCTAAACAAAAACCAAGATTTGCTGAACTGTTAATAAAAAAAAGAAAAGAAAAAAAAGATGCCCATACATTTCTGGTGTTTGGAGGGTTTGTTTGCAGCCTCCTAGTGTTGTCTAAAGGATTTAGTCAAACATTTATTCAGCTCATTTCAGATTCCTACTGTGTTCTCTTAAAGCTCAGAAACCTTTAAACTCAATGCGTTCCAGCTGTGTGGGTCCTGAGTTTGGCATTAGGATGCTCAACAGTTCATAAGGCGAGGGCTTTTTGGATAAACAGGTTGTAAGAAGGAAGCTGTTGAGCCACGACGTTTCTTCTCTGACTTGTGGACAAGTAAGAATCATAAAACAAGAAACTGCTGAATCGATTTATGGTTGTAACTTTACAAAATGTGAAACAGTATCAGTGGTCTTTATACTATAATTCTGCAAGGCAGAACACATGTCCAAACTACAAAAAAAAAAAAATTAATAAGTTTGATATGTGATTCAAATAAATTCAATTCTAGAATTATCTTGTCAACTAATCAGTGGTCTGGCTGAAAAATAGAACTTCTTCAGAGTTTTTCAGTCTAATAAAGAATATTCTCGGTAAATCAGCTCAGACTGGATTGGAAAGCAACTGAGCCAATATTCTAAATCCTCCATGAGTCATACATTCTGCAAATGAACGATGCAGTGAAATCAAGAGCGATCTAACATCCTGGTATTGTATAAGTGCAAGCAGCAATTTCACAAGCTTGCTTACACGCCACTTATCCATAAATCAAATTCTACAGCTTTTAAAATCACTTCCCCTTTGCTGTGTAATGAGCATTGGGGATGTTTGATAAATCACTCTCCAGTAAACCAAGGAAAAATGCCTGAAAAATCTGGATGAAAGGACAACAGCAGAATATCTTTAGGATCTGGGAGTTATGCAGAAAACCTTCACACGTGTGTGACGCTCTGTCCAATGATTAATGCCTGTTTTTCTCCATGGTGCGAACAAAAGGAATATGATTAATCAATAGTAACAGCAGGCAGAGATCATCAAGGATATGCATTCTCTGTGTTTTGCTTTGAAGGTAATTACAAGAAGACATAAACATAATAAGCAATCAAAGCTTTGCAAGAGAAAATGTCCTTTTTAAGCAGGAGGGAAATAACCTGAGTTGATCTCAGAACAGGTGTGTTGTTGATCAAAAACACTCTCTTAGCTTGTTTGACTATAACTTACTCAATCACTGAACTCTCCAGACTTCCCCCTCAGTCCCCCATGATTATTTCACCAGTTTCATACATTTTGAAAAATGCTCAAGGGCAAGACAACTGTCTCACAATTTAAGAGTTGCAAAAAAAACAAAAAAAAAAAAACAACAACAACACACTTTAGAATAGTTTCATCCAGATTCTGTCTCACATGTTTCTGACAGGTTCTGCATAAAACCTGAGTTTAGATAAAAACTCACCTTTCTACTCTGGGGAATGCTCACTGCAGATTTTCTTTGTATTTTATTTTATTTTAGAATTATGGATTTTTTTTTCTTGTTTGTTTGTTTAGCCTTAGGGTTAATGTTTGTAATCATTACAAACAGTTTGATATAACAGTCTGCCCATCTGTGCATTTGTTTGTATTTTCTACAATTTCCATGAACACTAAATCATGTTGTACATATCCTCATTTGCATTTTATTGCACCAAAGAAATGGTGGACCTAAAGGCAAATAAACCAACGAATCTGGATTAACAACATTTCTTATAGCTGAGTTTGTCTTTCCTTTTGGTGTCGCAGATTGCAGGAAGTCTACGATGAACCACAGCAAAAATCCTTAATGCTTAGAGGAACAGCTGACAGACAAACCCTTAGGAGTAGTTTTAAACCATTAAAGTGTGTTGATTGAACTTATCTAACAATCTTAGTGAAGTGTAGGTAAAGGAAAGAAGAGCAAGATTTCACAGATAGCAACACAGCAACTCTAACCTTGGCATATTAGACCAAGGTCACTTGTATCACTTTGTTATGGAGGTCATGAATAAACCAGACCTGCAAATGAACCATGAAGAGTTCTAGAGCACAAAAGACTCTTGAATTACGTCATCTTGAGTTCATTTGTCTGCCAAAGGAGCTGCAACACTGGCTATTGTTCATGTACAGGATCAGATATTTAGAGAATCAAATCCCTGCACGAGGCTGCACAGTGGCACAGTTGGTGGAGCTGTTGCCTTGCAGCAAGAAGGTCCTGGGTTTGATTCCCAGCCTGAGGTCTTTCTGCCTGGAGTCCATGTTCTCCGTGTGCACGCGTGAGTTCTCTCCAGGTACTCCAGCTTCCTCCCACAGCCCAAAAACATGAGTGTCAGGTTAATCTAAATTCTCCCTAGGTGTGAGTGTGTGTGTGCATGGTTGTTTGTCCGGTCTGTCTCTGTGTTGCCCTGCGACGGACTGGCGACCTGTCCAGGGTGACCCTGCCTCTTGCTGGAGATAGGCACCAGACCCCCTGCTGACCCCAACAGCAGGGGGTCAGCAGGATGGATAGAATCCCTCACTGTCTCACTGACAGCCCTCTACCACTGGATCCCAGATCCTTTGCAAGTGAAAGTATTAACCCCTTAACCCTCACGCTAAAAAAAAAACAATATGAAAACATAATGCACATTCCACTGTTTGTTGAGGTTATTATTTTTTTCTATTTTTTTTTTTTTTAGCAAATAATGTCATTGGCATCTATAGTGGAAGCCGTGGCTGAAAAGGTGAATGAGGAACTCTGGACTTGCTTCTCAAGACTTGTGGAAGTGAAATTATGCGATTCTGCTTAAGAGCATTTTTATGATCAAAGAGGCAGCTGTTGTCTAGTTTCTTCACCTCGAAAAGGGTGAAGCAGCTGTGAAGGATACAAACTGGCTTCCTTGACAACAAAATCACATTTCTCCCATTTGATCTCTTTAGCTGAAGCCTGTGAAGACAGCTTCTATCTGTTTTGCTAAACTGATGAAAGTAATAGAGAACTACGCATTAAAGAATCTGAAGGATTCCTCTTACTAAACAAAGTATTCATGGTTATTTAAGCAGGCTTAGCATATCCACGCTAACCTGTCATGACTTGACTGACCTTTGCAATCTGTAATGTTTCTTTTCTTCCTCTAATCGTGTGGTAAAATAATATTTTAGCACAGTGTTTCATATACGGAAGGTGCTTACGCTTACATTTTTTTTAACTGAAAGTCTGAACCGTATTTTAAAGGTATTTTCTGGTCATTTTTGTCTCCGAAGGGCACTGCGACCCTTTGCACAATTCAAGTGACAAAATGCAGTCATTACTGAGATAATTCCTTTTGTGAGCCTCACAGAGTACTTCCAGACCTCTTATCTGCCTGTTACAAACACAGCTGCTCCTGTTTTCTGGTGGCATTGCACATTCTTATCAGGTGAAACACTTAAGTACATAGATAGCAGCAGTAAGTGCATTCAACTGGGTGTTTGACTGGGTATTTTACCAGTATATCTGTTATTTAAATCTGGAAAAAATGTCAAATGAAAAAAAAAAAAAAAAAGTGCTGGATCCAAAATAGGAATATTCAAACACAGTGTGAACAAGTTATTTCAGGGTCAGGGTTAGGGTCGTGACCTTGAAAATGTCTCTTAAATCAAAAAATAATCCCACAACCAGGATGAACTCCATGCTTTTTGCTCTAAATTTATTTCCTTCATTTCAAGTGGAACAAAGCCAACATTTTTATCAATAATCATCCCTGTCAATATATTTCTGTTTGCAGTGAAAATGACATGATAAAATGACAACAGACTGATTAAGATGATACAAAAGCAGATTTCAAAACATGTACAGTTTTGTATTTACAGAACTGTCAGCCATATAAACACTTACACACACACACACACACACATGCACACGCGCACACACACAGTACATTTGAAGTTTCACAACAATATGCACTGGATATGCACTTATCTCGTATTTACAAGTTTGCCCCCCCAAAAAAATCACACACACCAAATTCAATACAGAATGTTCACATTAAGCCCACATTAGAATATGTGTTGGTTCAATAACACCTTTTAATGTTTACTCATTATTTTTCACCGTAGCAAAAACAGAGCGGATCAACATGTACAGCTGCATGTACAAATCTATTTACAGTAATTATCATTAATAAAGGGTAAATATAAGCAAATTCACACAATTACATTGAAGGCATCTTGAGACGCACGATGTGTTTACGGGAAGAGTTCAGTGCTGTTGTTCTTTTTTTTTGTTTCTTCTACTGGTTTTAATGAGACAGATTTTATATCCGTGTGTAAAATGTGACACAAGGGCAACTTGCTAACTGAGCCACTTTCAGTCCTTTACTGCTTACATCAAGTGATGCTGATCCTTGATTACATCAAGGAAGAGCAGACTGTGTTCAGAAATCCAAAGAAAAATATGCTAAAAAAAATATGCCCCTAAACTGTAGATGTGACTACAAGAGCAAATCTAGAGTTTCCCACAGATTCCCATGCTAAAGGGTTCGGGTCTGTGACTTTTTGACCGCAGTTTTTCCATTACCCTTTCAGTTTTCTGTTTCACGATATCTTGCAGATGTTTTCTTTGGACTTCAAAGGTGCACTGTAGGAACTGAGAAGGGTGGTGTTTTTAAAAACAGCATTGGGTTGCAAATGGTGCAGATTACTCAGTTTTGTCAATTCATGACTTTTGGTTGCTGCTGTTGTATAAACACGGCTTGGCAGAAAAGTACAGTCTAGGTTAGTATTACACTGTTGTGTCACGTTAATAACTGTTTCTATTTCTGGGTTCTACTTTGTTAAAAAAGATAACAAACTAAGGATTTTTAAAGTTAGATTCTTCTAAAAGTTGTAAGCCATTATTACCTTACCAGATATTTTGCAGATTGATTTTGGAAGTAGAAGGCCACATCCAGTAGAAAGAGTCCAAGTTCAAATGTCATAAAATAACTTCAGTTTGAAAAACATCACAGTGGTTTAGGCAATTTTTTTTTTATTTTTTTTTTTTTGTGAACCTTCAAATCAACGATAAGTTTGCATTGGTATGTCCACAAAAGTTTTGCAGGATTTAGATGCAAGTGATGAAATTTAGCTTCTTGTGCTAAACGTTCTGAGAATGGAAGACATAAAACATTTGCTGTCAAACCACTTGCCTGATGCAGAAGTAAAACGTTGCAAAACACAAGATGACTTTATCCAATTTAAGTGAAGCTTTTTTTTAAAATTAATTTTTATACTGCCTTGCTTCTCTCTGGTGTATTTATGCTTTATCTCCCAGAGATAATCTGCCCATTGTTGCCGCCTGCTTGTTCAGTAGGAGGGATTGCTGCAAAAATGAACAACTCTAAAGGAAACGGACAGAGACAGATAAAAGGGGGAAGCATGTGACAAAGGTCTCATGGTTGGGAACTGAACCTTGGACAGCTGCGCTGTGGAGCTCCAGTCCCTGCACATGGTGCACCTGCTCCGCCGCCTCGCCTCAGAACCCTCAGGACAAAAAAAAAAAACTTTGAACAATTGGCATTATAAAGTGGATTAGACTCTCCTGTTTTACGTTTAGTATCAGATTGAACTGTGTATCTTTGAATCTAAACTGTCTGAGTGATAGGATTCTTGTATGAGTTTGTGTATTTCAAGAGATTTGGAATTATCCAGCTATGAAAATGTCATGTTGCCTTTGTCAACAATGAAAGTAGAACTGTGATATTCAGAAAAAAGTGTTTACAATGGAAGATAAAAAAAAACAGTTAAACCTTTAGGACAGATTTTTTTTCTTCTTCTTTCTGGGTAAACTCTCCTGGATGCTCCATGTTGCATCATGAACGTGGGAACGACTTGAAGTCCACCCGGCGTGAGCCGAGAAGCATGACAAAAGCCTTAATGTGACAGGACTAGTCATCCCTGTCACTTTGCTTTGCTTTACAGCGTTCTCTGCTGCCTCGTCAGTTTCAGACTCCGGTGACAGTAAGTTTCGAATATAACAAGTCAGTGGACCTTCCCATAAATATTATACAAAATGGAGGTTTAGGAGTTCAAGCTTTTGTCAGTCCACTGGAGTGTGATCAAGGAGGCATCTTTGTGTAAGCGTTACTCTTCCGCGTTATAAATCCGAGCATTTACTCTGCCAGACAATGAACCGGAAACTGTTACATTAACAAGCCTGTACAGCAGTGTAAATCTGGAGGCTTTTGATCATCTATAATGCAATACTAGTAGCTAATTGAAGCATTTGCAGCCATAAATTAATCCATACTACACAAGGAGTGTAGCCACACGCTTTATGTACACTATTCACTTGTCTGTACAGCATTAAATTATCTTCCCGAGTAAATGTAAACACTCAATCACTGAGTCGTGTCAAGGTATTTTCTCTCCGAGGTTATTGTGCAGCCTGCAGAAAACAGAGATTGGGGTGAAAAGTGTTGCTTGATAGCACTGAAACCAGGCGCTTGTCAGTGTCTGAAATGATAAAAAAATATATATATATATTCTCTCAGTCAAGGGATCAGGAAACAAAGAGAGAACGCAACATAGATGGAAAAAAGAAAGCTATCAGTAAGGCTATCAGTCAGTGTGTAAGAGAGATAGTGTATAAAAACAAAAAGCATTTGCGATCCAAACCCCTCATGTAGTCACACACTGGTCTTCCTGCTTAAACTTTTGGCATTTGCGAGAATCCACCCATTAAAATGTTTCCAGCAAAAATACAGGAACCTCAGATCGTCATTGATGGCTTATCAACGTTCCGAGGAGTTCCTAAATTCCAATAAGTATTTTTTAATCAGTTTAAAATAACACCTAAAATGTATCTTACAGTGCAGTTCACATCTAGAGATACTTTTAATCACATTATTATATGTTTTGTAACTATGTCTTGTGTCTCAGCACATAAAACAACAAGAGTTAAATAAATGATCAAAAATGTTCAACTCAAACATTTACCTATCAGCGTTTTCCTAAAAGTTAAATAAGTAAAAACACATTCAAAATTGCTAAAATGAGAAACTTTGCTTCTTTTTTTCTTTTTTTTTCAACGAAACATGATCAGCAATAGATTTGCACAATTTATTACAAGTGCCGTTGAGTGAGTGTGTAGTTTTTGTGCGCGAGTTTCCATGACAGGTTCTTGTCATGAAAGAATACGGCTGGCTTGTCTGCAGCTCCGGTTTTGTGACTCATATGGAGGACAAGTCGTCGTGACAGGAGGACGAACCGCGCCGCGTTTTGGGACTGCAACGCGTCAACATGGTGATCTGGGTGCTGAAGTTGTTGCTGCTGTTGGACGGGTGCTGGTATTTGGTGTCTGAGCCCATGTATCTCTGCAGGTGCCACCTCCGCCACTTCCTCTTAATCTCCCCTTGGACCTGCAGCCGGGACAAGGAACCGTAGTCAAATTTTCACAGCTACCGATCTCAACTTTGTACTTGAAGGTGGGAGCACAAAGACACAGAATAATTAAAAGAGGAAAATGTAACATTTTTCAAAGAATTATAGAATATTAAATACAGCAAAGGTTTTTAATATATATCTAAACAAACATGCATTAAATACAAGCTTTCTTATACTATTATACTTTGTTTTATAATATTACAAGAGGACTTGGATTTTTTTTTCAGATAATTGAAAATAAAAGAATTATGCACCACCACCACCAGTTGAAGTGTAAAAAAAAGACACTTAGTTATTTCAATTATTCTTGCTTTACCAAGGAAACAGTACTTGTTTCCAATTTGGACAATATTTTTGTTGTCGTTTTTTTTTTACCATTCGTGATTCATTGCTCAACTAAACTGCATTTCTTTTAAGCTTTACAGTGGGTGTGCCTAATGTTACGCTACTTGAATTCAATTTTTAACAGTTTTTTTTTTTTTGCTCAAAACAACACATAAATACTTAAATTTTGTTCCTGCGTTTTGTCATTTAAAGACCTAATAACTACAAACCACCTTAAGGAGTGAAACTTTATAAAGGACTTGTGAAAATGTCCTCCAGTTATTATCATTCAGTGTAGAATCAAGTGATTTAATCTGGCTCAGCACTGAGGACATAATTCATCTCTCCACTGAGAGCCTCTGCACACGTCACTACCTAGAGTGCCCGTTTTTTTTTTTTTCTCTCTCTCTCTTTCTCCCGGCAGTGGAGGAAGACTCGGTGAGGAGAAGATGCCTGGAATGAGCAGTCTGAAATCTCCATCCACCTTACAGGACTGTGTGTGAATGTAAATGGGGAAACAACTGAAGGTCCTGTCCGCCTGGGAATTGTAGGCTTTAAAATGAGAGTTTATGTAAATGTTTCATGGACCTACCTCAGCATTGAGGAAGCAGTAAAGGACTGCGACCACAAAGCCCTAAGGAAAGAAAAACAGAGGTGTAAGAGTCATAACAGCGACGGTACTGGAACCTTGAATTTGGTTGTCCAGTTTCAAGGACCTAATTTTGGTTCTTCAAAGAGCTTTATATATATATATATGGTCCTCATGCATGTTTATATAAGTTGTCTAACAGTTATAGCATTTGAAATGGTTTGTTTAGATCTTTACAATGAGGAAAAAAACTAAATGGCAAAAATATAATCTGCATGTAACATTTTCTTTCCTATAATTTCAACCTTAAAGACATTCCGTACCTGAAACGAGCCCAAAATCAGGTCAAAGATGAGACGTAATTCAGTCTTCACTTGCTCTGGGATGAATGCAAACACTATAAAATTGATTCCAAACAGAGGAATCAGAAGCAGTGTTGATTTTGCAAGTCGCCTGAAATGACAAAGCAAAAGATTGAAATCCCCCCACCGACTTTTTCCATCGAAACCAATGATTAATCTGTCTTTATATATACAGCAATGACAATATTTCATCTCAGTAGACCAGAGACGGAGGGAAAAACACCATTAAAATTGTCAGTGGGAAATAGCTCATGCATTATCGCTGGTATACGAGATGCTCTCCATCACAGAAAATTCACTTGAACACTGTGAGCGCTGCGTATGTGCAGCTATCAGTGGAAGCCTACAGTTTGCTTGGCAGCACATAAAAAGGGCAATTTTATGGAATTTCAAGGAGTTTTTATTTATTTATTTATTTATTTATTTATTTATTTATTTATTTATTTATTTTTTACTGAAACCCAAACGAATTATCGGCTTTCAGTGAGCGCTGAAAATATGCAGCAACAGTTGGGGGGACAAATCTGTGTATTTTCCAACAAGCTCTTAAAAATAAGTATTTAAATGCATCCATATTTTAACCTTTAATTATTTTTTTTTTCAAGTTTATCTGATAGGGACAGACACACATTGACATAGATAAACTGAATAAAACA
>NW_006801060.1:969-25650 GCF_000485575.1 Poecilia formosa | reverse complement strand
ATGGGTGTATCCATTTCTGACCATAACAAAATTGAGTTCAGTGTATAATTCCTCCTTAAACAACAAAGCATCATCCTAATATTGTTATCGATTACATTTTAGGACTTCACTTTACTTCCTGCACGGGCATCGAAGCACAGCAGCAATTACTGCCAGTCGAGACCTGAGTTTGCGTGGCTTTGTTGAAATAATTTCCCTTCCCCGATTAATCAGTCCCAGCCAAACAGAATTTTTTGACAAGTTCACAATCAAGCTATTTGAGCTGCAGCACCTGGATTCTTCTCCACATCCGCCGATGCACAAAGTCAAAGAGCAACAACAGTGTTGCCATCATCAGCCTGCAATTGAATCCTCCATTGTAATTCCCTAGTTTTTAATCAAGGCATATAATTAGTGCCTATAATATAGCATTAGTACTCATACTCTAAATTATGATTGCAAAGAGGAACTGTGATTATTATTTTTTTTATTATTATTTTTTTCCCTTCTAACCCTTTCTATGCTGGGATCATTATGACCATATAGCTCTCAGTGACAGCAGGACTTCGGCCCTCATGCCAGGCTTTTTCGTACCTTGTTCCATGGGTGTCCGCGACAGTTCGTAACAAATGTACCTCTGCAGCACCTCACAGAGTGCGAATGGCGCCAGATGAATGTAGCAATCAGTGCTTGCTGGGTATGAAAGAGTCATAGAGGCTGATTGCACGGTGGGAGCCGCAGAGCAGTGGCTCCTCAGACTCTCTCCATGCTTGGAATAACAAGCTCCATCGCCCACAGTGTGAAACAACAGACTGCTAATTGGAATCAGCATGCCTCTCCTTGGGCTTATTCTAATATCTGCCGGCTCTGGTTTGTGGTATAGGTAACGTATGGGGGTGTAGTTCTGCAGCTGGTGTCCACGTTTGTCCGCGTTTCTTCAGTGGTGACATTTTATTTATTTTTTTATTTTTCCGTCATTTGTTGTCCTGGAATGTCCCCATAACAGAACACTTGTTTTACACAAGTCCGCCATTGTTGTCCTTGAATTCAAACATTTTTACATCATACAATTCGGTGCAATTCAATTTTCACTCCCCAAAGCTAATCGCCATCTTTTAGAACGAGAGAAGGAAAACAGAAAAACGTTTTCTTGGATAGGATGTTTCATGTTAACGGAACCTAAGAGAATTTTTTTGGAGGGGGAATTTAGTTACCAAAGAGCTAAGCAACAAAAATAACATTTCTGAAATTCTTTGCAGATAAATACACAAACACCTTTCATATTACTTTTATATATCAAAACTCTGCTTATATCTTTATTGTATTGCAAACCCTTTGACTAAACAACAAGAAGGTAGTGCAGAAAAATGCAGTAAAACATGTTTCAAATGATATGAAATCATGTCTTGCCACAATTTCTCAAGATTTAGGTTGAGACTTTGACTAGACCATTCCACAACACACATATGCCCAATGGTGGACAAATGGACGGACAGATGAGTGGATGGATGGACAGTATGGGATCACTATAATACTGTAACAAGTTTCAGCATTTCCCTGTTTTTTAGTTTCATCCTAGAATAGTCCTGTGACTCCACTTCTGTATGTTTAACCTGTTTTTTTTTTGTTTTGTTTTTTTTTTCTGAAGTGTTCCAGTAAACATGTGTACCCAAAGTATGCATGAGTCCAGAGACTCCTATTGCGATGAAACTGATTCCTCATTAAAGCGCTAGGCTAAAAATACAACCTGATGCTGTTTCGTTGAAGGAGCACAAACTCTGTCATCCACCCAAGGAAAAGAAGATGCAAACTCTACACATGCTGAGGCGCACACCGCCACAGCTAAAACTATAAATAACACACACATACACACCTGGCTCAGGGCTGCATGCACATACCTGTAGGCATTCACGACAAACATGACTCATGTTCACAACTCGTACAGAATCCACCCTTTGTGTTACCGTATCCCCTGTTTTCTTTCTCCCCCCCTCCCTCAACCTCCCATCCCTTCACCTCACCCCTATTTAATTAAAGCATGCAGTAAGTGTGAAATTAACTCTCTCCTACACCAGGCCTGACAGCTCTGAGTGGGAGGAGGGAGAATCAGACGCCTTTGTCTCCACACATAATTAGAGCGATGGAGGGAAGGCGATGGGGCTGAGGGAGGAAGAAAGCGGACTGGTCGGTCGGCTGCGGCGAGAAACCAGCAGAGAGATGGAAGAGATAAAAGAACGACAGACTGAGGAGAGAGATGGGGATACAGAGGGTGGAGGAAAGATGTTAAAGATAGAAAAAGATGGAGAAGAGGATCAAGCCAGGAACAGATTCTTGAGATAAGAAGAGTTGTAGGGTAAGAGATTGAAAGGGCAAAGACGGAAAGAAAACATGCGTGGCGCTGTAGTCATTACCACGTATAAAAAAAAAATATTATAAAAAAATAGCTCACGCCTGAGGATAATTTGACAATCTGCAGAGGCGCTGCCTCGCTCTGCAGCGGGAACGACAAGAGAGGAAACCACGGAGCAGAAGAACTGAGAGAAGGAAGCAAGAGGCAGCGGAGTAGTGCCACACTTGATAGATGGTACAATTTGGGGAAGGAGAGAGGCTGGGAGTCTTATGAGTTTAAGAATTGATGAAGACAAAATGGGCCTTGGTAGCAGGGGTAATAACTTGTGGGGCTCCGTGCTGCTCCTTATGGGCCATGTCACCGGCTCAGCCTGCCTCTGATAAGCAGTTTCCCAACCTTCCTCCCTCCGGTTGAACCTCCTCACAGCAGCTGGTATGAACAAAAGGAAGAGCGTGATGTTGGTGTAAAGAAGGGAAGAAAGATAATCAGGCACGGCGCTGAAATCACACACCGTCACGATTTTAACTGTAAATGACGTTACTTATGAACTTCTGACTTGATGTGGAAGGAGGTGTTCCGTTGCCGATGAAACCAAAATGTAACTCTGGACTACATGCAGAAAATGAACATCTGGAACACACCATCCATCCCCACTATAAAACACAGTGGCGGTGTTAAAAGCAGCATCGTCAGGCTGGTCTAAACATGCAGGCTGAAGGCCTTGTTTAAACAGGAGAAACAGTCTCAAACGATTAGGTTTTAAAATTGATTAATCTTCTCATGTGTAAAATAACGCTTGTGCCTCTTAGCCAGGACTCCTTTGAAAATGAGATTTTTTTTTGTTTGTTTTGTTTATCCTGATAAAATAAAATATAATGTAGCAGAAACAATAATAAGTAGCCGTAACCGCATTATGCAACAGCAACAATATCCAGTAAACACTATTTTAGAGGTTATTCCTACAGTATTATTCATACAGTGAAGTCCTGATTCAGTCTTGTGAAATCCAGGTTGCAGAGAAACAGGAGCATCCCTTTTCCACGGTCATCACAAACAGGTGATTCAGACTGTTTTGGCTCACAGTGAAACTCTATTTTTAACCAGACCCAGTTTTGAAAGAGATCGCTCCCTGCTGGCAGTAGTTACACTCATAAATACTTGGAGTGCTATGTCAACACCTGGAAACTGACTGTGGCTTCTTTCTTCTCATAGGCTTCAGCAGTGCCCTTGTTTTCTTTTGTAAAAAGTCTTGATTTTTTTAAAAAAAAAGATTTTGCCCATGAAATTCTTATCCAGGGCACCTGAGTTATTCCTGTGCACACAACCTGCACAGAAACTGTTCAGTAGGAGAGCTGGTATCGCTTAAGTCTCCACAAAGTAGTTGAATATTTATATTTATCTAATTAAACTCCCACGTTTTGAGTAAAGTCCTGATCAAGTCGTTTTTATTCCAGTATGTGTAAACTGAACTGTAACTAGATTCCCTTTTGTTCATGGTCAGAGTTAAACTTTCCAGATTTCGGATCTATGTAAACATTTTTACAGGGCTGCTTTCAGTTCTTGGCTGCTTAGTTTTATTGGATTTCCTATATGTGGATTATTTTTAGGCTTTCTGCATCATTGGGGAAAATCATTTGTTGGATGACAATCTCTCAGGTTGATGCTGAGCTTTTTTCTTGTGATGTCACGTTTTTTTTCTCCCTGCAATTCTGTTGCCACTGTGCAATAACAATTAATAAAAACACATTTATTTAATAGTGTCATTTTCATCTTGCGATCTCAAAGAGCTAAAAGCAATTGAAATGAATAAAAGAAATTTAGAAAGACATTTTAAACTTGGAGTCCATCCATGAAAATTAACCATTTGTTCCCTTAAAACAAATATCTTAGACTTTTTTTTTAAAGCAGTAAATTGGTGCCCTTACAGTGACAGGTAGGGCATTCCATAGAAGTTGAGTTGGCAGAGCAGAAGTCCTTGTTCCCTGTGGTCCTCAGTTTGATTATGGGTATATGGAAAAGGTTTGAGTGGGTGGAGTCGAGAGAGCAAAGCAAAATATGACGATCTGGCACTGCTGATGAATCCTACTGCTGCTTGGTAATATTGGATGCAGGTGACAAATGCATCCATGTGCAAACAAAACAAGTTTCAGTCTGTAAGTCGTCCTCTAGCTGAATCCAAAAGGTGTTTTATGTATCTGTAGAGAATATAGTGGAAAAAAAAATATATATATATTTGTTTTTAATTGAGAGAAAACGTTTTTTTCTTTTTAACACCCAGTGTAGATTAGACGAGACCTTATTTAAATAATATGACAGCTCTGTGAACGTTTTCCATTGTGAGCTGAGCCCATTACAGTATCTATCCATCATTGCGGTGGTGATGCTGTGTCTGAAGCAGTGCTGTAACCCCGCAAATATACAAGTGATGCAGCAACACAATTGTCATGAATTAGACAGAATAGGGGCACACCTTGTATTTGGTTGCCACACACACACACACACACACACGCACACACACGCACGCATGCACACTCACAAAGTGGTTTGCCAGTCTCTCTCTGAGAGCTGTGAAGGATAAAAGTGGGAGGAATGGATGTCATGTGGTGGCAGGGAGGGAAGCAGAGAGAAAGAGAAGATGTCAACGGTAATCCCAAGTGGATTTCTCACCCCTGAGGGCATCTTACCCTGCGGCTAGAGAGAGACAGAGGCAGAGACACCTTCACACTGCTGTACCAGTGGAGTAACACAATCAACAAGCAGCTCAGCTATTCAGCACAAAATCTGGTCCCTAAAATCTGGAACATAATAGACGTGAAAAGTACTGACACATGTATAAATGCTTTGCATCCCACACATAAACAGTTTTGTTTTTTTTAGCAGACTGGGTTTTTTTTTGTTTTTTTTGTTGCAGTTATTCACTAAGTTAAAAATCAGGTTGTAATTACCTCACAGCCCTTTAAGGATAAGCGTGTATAGATGATGTATAGATGTATAAATTATATGTGCTACTTAACAAGTCAAGCATTTAAAAAAAAAAATGAATAAAAATTGTCACACATGTCAATTCACATCAAAACAGGGAAAACATACCACTTTGAGTACCAACCATGAAGTTCAGCAATAAACGTGATTTCTGAATTACTGTGAAACCCAACTCTTATGTGTAAAACAGTGGATGATTTAGCATTCGACTTGAAATGGGAAACAACGTTTTTCTCAGTAAATATCTTTGTTTTGTGTGTCCACTGACAGGAAATTCACACTAGATACAGGTAGCAACACAACCAATACACACTCACAGAGGCGTCAGCGCTCAGAGCTCCACAATTTATTTGCAATAAAGTGGAATGACAAGGAGAGAAAGTTTTAAACATGCTTACTGAGATTTATTTATTAGTTGGTTGAAAAGCCTTTGCTGGTAATGAAAAATTCACACAGTGTCCCGTGTAAAGGAGCTTGTCTCCATGCATTGCTTGGATGTGATTTGAAATCATTCTTCCACACACTTTACTTTTTATTGGATTCATGTCAGTTGATTAAATGGGCCTTTAGTTTCTTTATCTGAAACTTTTCTTTCAGGTTTCTTTCAGTGTGGGTTTGAATTGTAATGCCTCTTTAAATTATGGGGTGTAAAATGACTTGTGAATTATTTAAATCTGCTTTCATCTGACCAGACTAGTCTCCAGGTTGTTTTTATCTTCCAAAGGTGAAGCAGCACTCTCAGAAGAAAGTCTTAGCAATTTATTTTTCTTCTGTGGAGGAGATTTGTGCCATGAGAGTTCATTGCGATGGACTCCATTGTGTTTACTGTTCTTGCAAACTTGTATGTTTCAGATTGTTCTAAAGCTCCATGTTAATGGTCCCTGGATTTTGGACAAGTCTTCAGGTTTCTTTTTTGACTTCTCTGTCAAAATACTTGAAAAGCAGCACCCACTCATGAATTGTTAGCTTGTGATATAAGCTATAAACTAGTTTAGAACTAGGTTTTTAACCAATGCCATCGATATGTTTTGCAAAAGCAAGGTTGCAAAGATCCTTGAGAGAGCGCTTTGCTTGTACCCATAAGATGAGACGCTTCCTGTCTGACTCCGTGGTGTTTGCAGCTCTTTCTCTTTAACTGTTTAGGACTTATTTTCTGAATCGTTTGATTCAGGAGAGGGTTTGTGGCTCATTGGAAAGGGTAATAGTCCAGAAATCCCAAAAATTATCGATTTAATTCCAGCTTTTTCCACCTCCACATCTCATTACACCCTTGGGCATGGCACTTAAAACTAGTTTGCCTACCAATTTGCATTTAGTTTAGTATAAAGTATTAAGCACATTTTTCTGGTTGACATAATGTTTAAGTTTTATGTCCCCTGGTAAGCTGTGACTCTCTATAGGGAAGTTTTATACAATGCAGTTCATTTATGGAACCATTTTTATATTGTTTTCCTTCTGCCTCACCTAAACTGAAATTGAAGAGCTTAAAAATGGGACGCTCCTCATAAAAAGCATTTTTACTAAACAGTAAAACTAGGGTTGATTGACTTTCTTGCAAAACATCTGCTCAAGCGGGTATTTTGGTGTCTTTTCATTCCCTCTCATGATGATCTTTAACCAAGAACCAAATTGAAATTTACAAAATCTACATTGTTTTTCTGGATCCGTGTAAGCTGTGAAACGACAATAAAAACGTTGTTTTCATTCTAAACATAGAAAAGGCAACAATAATTCTTCACCCTGTGAGTTGATTTCAAAATCAAAGAAGAGAAAAATGGCATTTGTAGTAAGGTAATTCTTTAGTAATGTTTCATACATTACGTGTTCAAATGTTTTATTCGTTTGGTAAAAAAGTGTTTTCAACTCAAATGCAAGATGCCACACAAACGAAATCAAGTAGCAGAATTTTAGGAAATGGTTCACTGTGAATAGGTGTTAAGTCAAAAAAATGCACCATCCAAGAAAATAAACAAATAATAATGTGACTGCATCTGAAGTTACAGTGCTGTAGATTTAGGCTGGTGGGAAATAAACCGTATCTACTATTTTCTCAAGTTCATTTATTCGTTTTTCATTATTTTAGTGGAAGGTATGCATGTAAAGGATTTTAATCTGACTTATTATAGTAATAATAGTCATTATTATTAGTAGCAGTACTATTATTATTGTTATTACTTGAACTTTGACTAAATTAGTTAGTTTTTTTTGTAGAAAACTTGAACAGTACTTGGATCAATTTGTCTTGTAAATAGCTTTGACATTGCATTTGTTCTTAACTGATCCCATATTGGACAAATCACAATAAACTGTTCTTTTGAAAATAAGAGATGAACTGCCTTTCATTACATTTGCCACTCACATTACATTTGATCCGTTATGTAGCCATGTTATTGAAGTAATGAACAAAAAAATGAACTGAATAATTGGTGGCCCAGCTTGATCAACAATCTCTGGAGCTTTCCAAACTGTTTTTTTTTTCTCTTCATAATATCGAAAATGACTATTTAATACAAACACCCTCCACACTTAGCCAGAAATATGATAACACTCATTATCAACCATTTCGTGGATGTAATTAGACATTTTGCTCATAAGTTGGCACTTTTATGGAACATTTATTGTCGTTTATGAAAATTGTTTATGAATGAGTCTTTCTGGGCCCTTTGTTTCAGAATCAGCGTTTCAGAGTAATGGGCGCACTAATAAACAGTCATGATATTTGCCATGACAGAAACTTTGTGAAACAAAAGCGACTAAATGATTCAAGGCTATGAAAGAAAATATATTCTTGGCCAACTTTTCGATCTATTCTGAACCAGCCACTTAAACTGTCTAAAGTGTGAAAGGAGACCTGTCAAAGTAATGTGAAGATAATCAACCAGTGGCTGCTCTGTCATTGATCCCACAGTCTGTCTGTCCAACCCTACAAACCTCTCTCTGTCATGTTTATAACATCCCGGCCCTCCGTGTCAACAATAGCTGCCAATAGCTGCCTGTCTGAGCCGTCCATCAAAACGCCTGCTTGGCTCCGCCCCCTTTCTCCTCCATTAGTTGTAGACAAACCCTCCATCCCCCTCCCAGGACCAGACAGCCCGCCTCTGCCTCTGGCTCCGACTATTGACTGGTTCTTACGGTAATGGGCATCTGTCTCCCCATTGTCTAATTGGCTAAGTGATGGGATTGATCCTTAGATTGTTCTCTAAGTTCATTTGGTGTGAGACCAGCAAGAGGCCTGCACTGTATAAGCTCCGAGCTGCTGGGAGCTGTGGAGCACATTCTCTGTAATGGCTCTGTAATTGATCAGCTGCAACAAAAGGTGGGTTGGGCTGGATGCATTAGAGCTGCAGGATGTTAGCAGAATGTTGATCAAGACTCATTACGGCCATATTATGTTGTAATAAGCTTAGGAGTATGTTGCTTAGCTTGTCCTTTTGTGTGATATCTTTAATATATTTTCACAGATTTTGGAAAAGCAGTAGAAAAACCTCAATATTTTTTGTAATAATAAATGATTAAAAGATGAATAAAATTTCAACCACAAATCTGCCAGAAAAAGAAAAATCTCTTGATTGGCTGATGCTTAAGTAATTACTCAAAGACTCCCTCAGTTGCCTTTAAGCAAACCATGGTTGGGCCTTTTATTAGGAGAGGCTGTGGTATGGCCACTCTACCATACAGGCCTAATCGGTGGATTGCCGTAGAGATGTTTGTCCTTCTGGAAGGTTCCCCTCTGTCTACAAAAGAATGCTGGAGTTCTGACAGAGTGGCCATCAGGTTCTTGGTCAAATCCATGACCAGAACTCTCAACCTCGCTCAGCTAGACTTGATGGTTCCAAATGTCTTACATTTACTAACAACGGAGGCCCCTGAGCTCACTGAGCCCCTTCAAAGCAGTAGATACATTTTTGTGTTCTTCCCCAGATTTGAGCCTCAAGGCGATCCTGTTTCAGAGGTCCTGTGATAAACATCTCATTCTCCACTGGAGATGAAACAGTGTTGCAATTTTTGATGCAAAACAAATTAATGGAGCATTTTTCCCCCCAACTGAATAGGGGAATGAAAGCACCAATTAGATTTAGCAAAGCAGAGATTGTCCAAGTTTGACTCGACATTTCAGTTTGCTGTAGACTTCTGACTGTCAAGTTGCGCAAACAACGTCCCCATGATTTCTTTACCTTGTGACATCAAGCCAGTGAAGTTTTTGAGATCTTGTCTTTGCAGCTAAAGTTAATTTTTATCATTTAACTGATCGTGTTGAGCACCATCTGATCTTTTCTTTGCAGCTCTAAATTAAGCTCATTCATCATGTTTGTAAGATTGGTTAAAATTGTATCATCGAGCAGCCACTGATTGTCATTAAGTTGCTTGTATTCTGCATGTTTAGTTACAAAGAGGAAGTCCTTTGAAACATATACAAGCATTTCCTGTTGTTTAACCACATCCTTTTAGTGTAAAGCCAGAATCTAGTAGCTCCAATCAGCCCCCTCCAGATGTGCATGAAGCAGTTATCTTTAAAGACATCTTGTTTGTCCATGATTAATTTTCATTTACAGTTTGAAAGGGCCTCTCCACTTTCTCATCTTAATGACAGCAATGCTAAACCGAAAAAGGTCAGACTGATCAAATAGATTCTCTGAAGTGTTGATATGAAAATATTGAAAAAAAAAAAAAGGAGCGAACAAGCAAAGACAGTTTATGGTGGACACATAACTGTAAACTCTCAACTCAGGAAAAAAAAAAAAAAAGGAAGGAACTGAAAATAAATAATAAATTGATTTCTTGATGGCAATCAAATCAAGATTTTTGTGATAATCCAGTTGGATACATCTCATAAAAAGAGTGAATAAAGTCAGAACTTCATCATCTCAATCAGTGTCAGTCAACAAACCTTTCTGATCATATCATCTAAGTTCACTGAGTTTATGGTGACTCTGCAAACTAGTAACCAAATCAGCTGAACCTGCTATGTTTCAGTAGAAAAATTCAAATCATTAACCCAGTTAAATAACATACATATACTGTAACGTATGAACAAGCTGTGACAGCTTCATCCTCCGCTTTGTTCAACAAAAACATCTTGAACTTTTCGATAATAGTGCTGCACAGAGGGGTGCTAGTGGTGGGGAGTAGCAAAAATGTTATGTCATTAATAGATTAGCACCAAGCCTTTCTGATTCATAATCAAATCACATCAAGTGCTGGCAAAGACTTCCACCTCTACGCTGCAAAAAAAGAAAACATAGATTTTACGGTAAAACACTGGCAGCTGGGGTTGCCGAAATTCCACCGTAAAACAAAAAACAGATTTTACCTGTAATTGTTTTTTATGGTTGAATTTCAGCAACACCGGCTGCCGGCGTTTTACCGTAAAACAAAACAAAACAAAACAAAACAAAACAAAACAAAAAAACAGATTTTACCTGTATGTCATAATGGAGTCTAATTTCTTAACCCACATGCAGAACAATCAGGTGGAGAACAGAAATCCGTTAAATAAGTTTATTGTAAACACAAAATAATGATCAGCAATCGGGTTCTGGGGAAAGTCTGC
The DNA here is from genome assembly GCF_000485575.1 of Poecilia formosa. Lineage (NCBI taxonomy): Eukaryota > Metazoa > Chordata > Actinopteri > Cyprinodontiformes > Poeciliidae > Poecilia > Poecilia formosa. The sequence goes on along the minus strand of NW_006801060.1, from coordinate 14,788 downwards.
AATCTGGATCACTGGAGCACTGGAATGTAAAAAAAAGAGATGGTGAGTTCATTGATTGTGGAAAACGGCAGTGTCAGACTAAACGGACTGGTCTTACTTGGGTGGAGGTAGGTCTTGTCCATAGAGAAGAATCACTGTGGTTACTGGGGTTTGGTTCGGGTGGAGGGTTGCTGCTTGACCAACAAAGAGGCTGCGGTGGTGGGAAAACAGGTAAGCTTTGGATCACAGAAGGTGAGGAGTGAGTGAGGCTGACGACAGGGTATCCAAGGAGGTTTGGTTTACTGTAGAGCTGTCAGTGTCACAAGGAATTACCTGAGGATGAAGCACAAAGAGATATCACCTGAGGTCCACAACAGGAGATCACAGTAAGAAGCATAGAGGGCTGGAGTACCAAATACTGGCTAACACTCTGGATCTGAAGTGTCGGCAGTCTGGTTTATGGTCTTACATCATAGATATAAACATCAGCTAGGGGAGCTGTGGTGGTGCAGGGGCGAAGCACAACCCATGTATTGAAGCCTTAGTCCTCATGACGGTGGCCGCAGGTTCAATTCTCAGCCTGGTGACATTTGCCACATGTCCTCCCTCTCTTTCCTGTCAAACTACTTTCAAATAAAGGCCACTAGAGCCAACAGAACCTTTGAAAGAAACATCAGCAAAATTTGGAATTTTGGCTGATTAATATATGTTTAAGGAGTTATTGTAATTCCATGTATTTTCTACAGTAATTATATTACAGTCAGCAACCGTAACTATTTTACCATTTTTGCCGTAAATTCGCTGACTTATTTTGCAGTGTTGACTGCAAAATAAGTCAACACCGCAAGTTATTACTGTATTTTCTACGGTAATAAAATGTTTCGGATTTTACGGTCAGAAACTCTTGTATTTTACCATTTCTTTTACCATTTTTACCATGTCTTATCGTGAAATTTACTGACTTTTTTTTTTTACAGTGTAATCTAAAACTCTGATTTGTAGATTTTCTGCTGTGTGCTTCCTTTTTCTCATTGGTCTGAAGCAAATGTCATAGTGGTTATGAGTTTATGACAATTTACATGTCAATCCATGTCAGAATCTTAAGTTGATCATCACACACACAGACAAACACATGCATGTCTAAGAATGAAAGGATAACCTGCTATAGGCTGTGGTTAATGTAGTAGAGTGGCATTTCTGAATATAGAAATGCAGAGTCAAACTTTTTTTTTTTAAGTTTTCGAAAGTTAATCCTAGTCCGGGTGATTCAGTCAGTCATTGATGAAGGATTCATTGCCACATAAGGCCTTGAACATCAAAGTTACTCGGCTTAGTCTTTCTGCTTTCACATCGAGCTCCTAGAACATTTTTTATAATTTCACAGCATAAACGAAGAATATACAAATCCCCTCAGATCTTTCTTGCCAAGAACATTGTTTTTAATTATTTACTCATAAATGTCTTGTGAAAATTAAAACATAATTTTACTGTACTTTCTTTCAGTGATGCTGATTTTGAACCTAAACACGATGACAAATACAAGGTCTAAATATGAGACGTGTTTTTACTTTAGTATCAATCACATATTTCTTTCTTCCCAGCATCATTTGCAACGCTTCGCAGGGCTAAAATGCAGAAACCAATTTTCATTAATAAATTAAATAAAAATCAGAGTGAAAATATTTAAGTACCAGTAACAGATTCCTTTTAATCTGAGGCCAGCAAGCGGGTGCAGGCTGGCGATGGCGTGCAGCCTCTGAATCTTGTCCCAGTAGTAATAACACATCCTTAATTCCATGTCTGAGTTTCACCTTGCTCACTCCTACTCCTTTTTTTTTTTCTCCCTCATCCTATTTACAGAGAGCAAAGCACAGAGAGAGCAAGCTGCAGAGATACCAGGAGAGAAACATTGAATCTGCACTGCTGCCAGCATCAGCATCAGCACAACAGTCATTGATTAACACAGGATTAACACCTCTGAGTGCACACACGCCCGTCATCACACATGTGCACTTGCCGGCAGCATGAACAGCCCTCCACTGCCACGGCTATGTGTTATCTCCTTCCCATATGTGTACCTCAGGGCCCTTCCCAGTCTCTGTAATAGACTGTCACACTCAATACCACGCTGGAGGGGGTGCAGTGTGTGTGCGTGTGTGTGTGCGGGAATGGTTCTTATCATGCCGTGTCACTCTCCCATAAAACAATTAAATCCAAAATCCTACCCCGCCCAGCTGTACTGCAGTATCCTGCAGTGACTGCGACAGACACGTTTGAGTGTGTGTGTGTGTGTGTGTTTGTGAATATGGAGGACGCTGAATCCCATTTACACCAGCTATTGTGTTTTATGTGCCTCTGCCATTAGCTTTCCCTTCAATCAGCTTCATTATAATTCATTGAAACGCTCTCTGAATGAGCTTTGTTCAAAATCAGGAGCACACGCCACGTCTCCCGTATCACTGCACTCTTTCTGGAGTGTTTTATTGATTTTTGTGTTGATATATATATACTTGGTCTTGATAGTTTTCGTCCTTAATATTACATAAATTGCTTAATTGGTATTTTATGCTGTTTTTCTGAGTCATTCCACCCAAACTGTATAGATTATTGTTTTTCTTCTTGTTAAATTTGATGGTTCCAAAAATTGCACTCGGGTTCAAAGAGAAATCAACCAGACTTTTTAATATCATTATTGTTATTTTCCTCATTTAGTCTTCAAAATGATTTTGCTACTTTGAAAAAAAAAAAAAAATTCACAGTCAATGTGTCAAAGAATGTTGAGCATTTTTGCTGAATGTACATCTGGAAAAAAAGCATCTACATGGTTCATAACCGCTGAGGCTGAAACAGGCATGTATTTAGTCTGAAAATGAAGTTTCTTCAAATTTGTTTCAGACAATTAGACGCTTTAATGTACACCTCTTTTGGATAGAAGCATAAGAAAAACAGCAGACTGAGTAGAGATCAAGCTCAAAAATTATTACTAATGCAATATTTTTACTCAATGAGCTACACCGTCATGCATTTTGGAAAAATGTTCCAAGACTTTCTTTTTTATGCGTGCCAGTCAATATTTTTTTTAATTAGTAACTTGTATGTATCAATATATTCCCCATTTCATTCCTTCTCATCCTGCATTTGGCTCCTTTTCTGATTTGGCTCACAACAGCTGGTTGCTTCACGAGGATGGTTGGCTATGACGACAATCACAGACAGACTGCAGCCTTTATCAGTCAAACTGAAGGGTGAGGGGGGAAAATATGGGAGATCTGGGAAGGAAAAAGAAGGTAAGATAAGGTGAGATGCGGAATAAGAAGAGGAGATTGTGAGGAAGGTGGGAGCCAAAATAGACGATGCGGTGATGTGGAGTGATATGTTGTCACGGAGGAAAAAAGGTTAATCCATTTAAGGTGCAGCATATGATCCCATAAGCTGCGCAGTGATGATAATATCTCCACAATGCTCCACATACCCTTTAGGCAACATCACTGGAACTGCACACAATTACCCTTTAGAATGCATTGTCAAAAGTCAGCCTTATAATGAGTCACATTTTGACAACATGCAGGTTCCTGCCGAGGTCAGCGAGAACAAAAGATCACGAGGCTGGAGCATTACCATAATTAGATGAAAAGCCCTTTAATGGCCATTGTTTGAGTTAAAATCAGCCTGATAGTTGTTTCAGAACAGCACAAACAGCTGCAGTACTGATTAGAAGAAGGTGCAGCCGATTTCCCAGGACAAGGTGAAGCCGTGAGGGTTAATGGTGACCCACCGTTTGTCCCGATATGTGCGCTCTCACTCCAGTCGCACACAGCAACAGGAATGGTATCTATAGGTCATTACTGTGATTCAGACCGTAGCTGCTTCCTATGTGTTTAATGGGTGTTTGCACCATTAGGCTGCTTCTTTACAGCCATCTGCTCCTCTGAAGAAGCCTGCTGGAACAGCCGCACGCCGCACATCATTACGTGGCCTCGGCTGAACCGAACAGCGAGTGCGGAGCGAGGCTTGTGTGGAAGTGAAGAAAGCCGAGGTTAGCTCCCGGTCGATGATAGAATCTGCAAATGGACACCGCCTTTTGCAGCAGGACAAGTCATTTTAGCGGCCTAATGGAATTTTGCAGCGCTGGAATACAGTGTAGAGGGAGATATCACTTTGTGCAATAGGAAGCGCCGCGTGCTGTGGTGAATCCTGATATTTCTATTTATTCACTCCTGGTGGAAGATGAAACTTATTTTCAGTTGAAGTTAACACAGATGAGATTGCCACTATCTCAGGCAGAGTCCACCAGAAGACTTTACATTCTTAAATGGAAGGGCCTGGCCGTGCTTGCTTCAGTCTCAGAGAACTGACTTATAGCCCACTCCTTAACGCTTTTAGACAAGAAGAAAAGGTTTCAACAAACCGTTTTCTGGTAGGGAAATATTTTCCAAATGAAATGTAGGTGTATTTATTTTTAAGGAGGGTTTTGGAAAGAGCAGAAGATTCATAGGCTTTTTTTTTTTTAACTATACAACTTCTGCACAAAATCATTTAATTGAGCCATTTATGAAATATTCTGACAGATTTAATCATGGAAGCTATGAACAACAATGCTTAAAAAGAAAAATTCCACACACAGTAAAAAAATCAGGTGAGCAACGTCCTGAGCAAAAGTGTAAAAAGAGACTCTGCTCGGGCAAGGTGGCATCTCTTTCTCATCATGGCTGCTGAATTTGCAGTAAACCATCAGCTACAAGCTACAGAAAACACCCAGCATGCTGCAGTTTAATGCTGCAGCTTCAGCATTAAATCCAATCCAATTCTCCAGTCACTAAAATTCCCTGGCAAGCATAATTTTAAGAGAACTCAAGATGTGATGGGATGTTGTTTCTGTTTAACTTTAACAACTCCTGAATCAAAACACCAGCACTTGTTAAGTAGCTCATGCTGCCTAAATATTGCTTGTGTTTAGTCTGTTGAATGAATGAAAAAAATAAGAGCAGCAGCTTTTGCTAAGACTAAAAAAATATTCAACTTATGTGAAATTATGTACAAGTCCAGTGCCCTGAAAAACTATTCATACCCATAGAAAAAAATTTTTTTTTTTTTTGTTTTTTATTATTATTTTATTTTACTTTACTTGTTACAGTTGCAGTTGGTAGCTCTGCTGCTGCCTTGCAGCCAGAAGGTCCTGGCTTCAAATCCTTGGAGTCATCTCTACATGGAGTTTATGTGTTTAACTCTCGCATGTGTCGGTTCCCTCGACTTTCTCCCACAGTCCAAAACCATAACTGTTAGATTAGTTGGTTAATCTTATTAGGAGTTAGGTATGAATACATTTCTGTGATGGATAGGTGGCTTCTCCTACCCAATTGACGGAGCTTTGGACCAGTCTACCCTGAAAATGGAGAGCACGGCAAAACAGATGTCACCTGAAGATTATTATAATTATATCAGCCCAATAGATCCACAGTTTTGGCGGGAAAATATGTAGACAAGATCCACTATTAGATCTGCTCTCCACAAATGTTTTATGGAAAAAGTGTCAGAAAGAAAGATGTAAAATGTCCTGTTTTCAATTTACCGCTCATGCAGAGGACACAGCAGGTATGTGGAAGTAAGTCCTCAGGTAAAAAACAACAACAACAACAACAACAACAACGCTAAACTGAACCTTTTGGCCAACATCCAAAACACTAGGCGCAACAGAAAGCGAACTTTTCACATCACAATTGTGACTCACATTTAATTTGCACAAAAAAACAATCTAGTTTTGTTTAAGTAGCTTGACAAAATTTTAAGCCACTATATATAAAACAAATATTTCTAATGATGCTTTGCTGCTTTAACTTACAAACCTTGGTAGTTTTGAAACAGATAATCAAACTTAAATCTATGAAGATAAATCAATGTATAAGAAGGGGTGCTGGGGGTTTATTGTTTTAAAAAGGATCACCTTTGTAAAGTCATGTCTTCACTTGTGGAAAAAAAAAAAAGCAGATCCAGAGCATGGCTGCATGTAGATATCTGTCTGCACTCAAGTGAAGGACTTTAGCTCGATCATAAAGACACAATGAGCTGATTTATTTCATAACTGGCTATCCATCATGCTTGTGCACAACTTTTTTGCTGCTGCAGGCTTTAGCGATGCATCGATATTAAAGAAGCATACTGTGCTAACAGGTATGTGTTTACTGGTCTTTTTTGTGTAACCGAAAAGTCCAGAAGTTGCTTGGGTCTGATGGTGAAACTTGTTCGAGTCATCCATCATTGCTGGTGGGGGGGGACTCCCCTCCTCCGGTGGGACAGCTGTCTGGGCAGCGACACGAGCGTACCAGCTGTGTTTCCTTCTATCTACAGCCGGGCTGGTGTCAACAGGGTCATCTGTGGCTTTGTACGCTACAATGGATGGTGAATCAGCATCTGCTGCAGGACGCTGCGGATAGAGGGACACAAAACACGGGGTCAGAGGGCTGCAAGTGATATTTTAGGAGGAAATGAGTTCAGGATCAGAGCTGATTTCATATCAGACTGCAGATTTTTGCCTTTCCAGGAAAAAAAAAAAAAAAAAAAGAACACACCACTGCTGGTAGATCAAAGTAAACTGCACTTTATTAGCGTGGATTTCGTATGTTCCATACATTTAGTGATGAATCTTAATAACAACCCTGTGATGAAGGATTTAAATAAATAATAACAATATTCCTCTCAGCTTTCCATATTTTTATTTACTTTTTAACGTGTTTTCATACTCTGAAAACTGACTCCTCAAAATGCATTATCTTTTTTTTTTTCTTTTGCTGATTTTGACAGCGATACATACCCTGAGGTTGACACTCTGTCTGTAGATTTGATTGGCAGGATTGTTTGAGGGCACATAGTTTAGGATGAGACAGGGAACTTTTGCATCTCTTACTTGTTGGAAAACTATTGATAAACACTCTCGAACACCGTCAGTGGTTGTATCAGGGTAAATAATGTGAGGCAATAATCACAGTGGAGCACAGGTAGTAAGTCAGGATGGAATTAAACCTAAATGCTGAAAAAATATGGACTAATTTCATCCATCCATCCACGCTTGCTAAAATCCGACATTTCAGTTTCTGATGTCAAAACACACGAGAAACCTTTTTTTTGTCTCGGTCACTGTGGGAAATTGTGTGTAATATGCAAATGAATTAAAGTGTATTTATAAAAGCACCTCGTACCAAGCTGGCTGAGAGCGGTGTAAAACATACATTTGAAAACAAAAAATTCTACGACATCTGCTAATCTTCTGCGTGACACTGAATAAAAAGCAAAGTGGCAGCTGACGGAGGTGACTTCAAGAACCAATGGGAACAAAACAGAGATTTGATTCCAACACTCATTTGATTTAACAAGTATGTAGACAGACCTTGAGATGGGCTGTGTCATTAAGTACCACAGCCAAGAGATGTGTTTTCATTCTGCCATCAAGTCAAATTAAAGTGATCTTTTTAAGATTCTATGTGGTGAGATTACTCTTTTCCTGCCTTTGCACAACATTTACTCAGACCTACTCAGTGTAACATGTCAGTTTTGCAGAGACAGAGACAACACCGAAAGCAGATGATGTTCCTTCAATGGTAATATTCATGTGCTTTTTGCACAAGAATATCACACTTCCTCGGGTCCTAATGAAATGTCAGATGCGTATTTTAGTGATAACAGTACAGCAGTACAACACTGCAGAACTTTCTTTTTTTGTGTGTGTGTTGTTTTCATTTTCTGATGAAAATTGCATTTTGTTGCAGTTTCGGTTTTACATTTTGTGTTCTCACTTAAGGTTTTTATCGTCTTTCTGTTCTGGCGTTCTCATTAGCAATAGCGCATCTCTGGAGGGAGGCTCTGGCGGAGGTTTATCCCTGTTAAAGGGGATTTTTTTTCCCCCTTTCGCCTGTTGCTGCATGCATGCTAAGTGTGAGGGATTGCTGCAAAGTCAACAACACAATGAAGTGACTGTACACTTTCGCTGTGCTTGTCCAGGAATAGTGGGTGCTGTCTTCATCTGGAGCATTTTGCCAACATGCTGACTCTGAATTTTTGATGCGACTCGTTGATAATTTGCCTCACACCACAATTCTGTGCATTTCTGGTTAACTGCGTGCGAAATATTAAAAAGAAAAAGTTTTACTGCTTCACAAACTCAACGCTTTGCTTTGACCATGCTGTTTTTCAACAGCCAGTGTTTAAGCTGAGCTAAGCTTGTAAAGGATTCCAGATGAAACAGAAAGACTGGAACCTGAAGCAGTGTTTCTTCCGTTATCAATGTTTTTTGTAAAGGTTGGATTTTGTGTTTTAGGGAAAATGATGTGCTTAGTCTAAAAGTCTAAAAAAAAAGAAAGAAAGAAAAGAAAGCAAGCAGATAAACTTAAAACTCAGAAAATCACAGAGTACAGAAAAGTAAACCCTAATCATGACCTTCATAGGGACAAGTGCATGTAGGAAAACTGCAGAGATGATGCCAAGTCATTTGCTTGAAATTAAGCCTCGCGTCTTTCACCCCAAGTTTCCAAGTGAAATTAGTATTCTCTCATCGAGTGTCTGCCATCTACTCTGTTACCTACGCTGCATTGTTGAAGGTAATGAATTCAGAGTATTGTCCTTATGCCTAATTTAACTTGTGAATATGAATTATCCTTAGTTTTCATTCAATTTAACAAGAACAAACAATCACTAACAGCTGTGAATTTTTATGAAAATTAATTAGGTATTGTTCTCTACTAAAAATATAATTATTAAACTGTTTTCAAAGAAAGCAATGAATTGAATGTTCCTCAATGAATCACATAGGTGACTTTTATTTGAGCCAACTATTACAAGTCTTTATAAAATGTGCGCTTAATAGCGGGGATAAACGTAATCGCACTAATAAATTTTAAGGCTTTAAGGCGTGGATCTAAGTCAACTCCGAAGTCATGACTTAAGGGTTGCTCGAGTCTAAGTTGCAGACTCGAGTCTCCAAACACCAGCCTTTCTTTCACAAGTTGATATTGGTTATAGCAAAATAAAAAGAGCAAAAAGAATTGATTTCCTGCCTCAGAAGTTTATGAATGTGGACTATTTGCAAGCAAAAGGAATTGGCAATAAACATAGTTCATTGCTTAGATAGAAAGCAACAACTGGACTTCCTCTTTTTCCGTGAAGAATTTCCACTAGTAACTCCAAAAGGCTTTAAGGTTCTGATCATGGGTACTATCAACACAAGACATGTAGTTACTCCGTGATGTAACACGGAGTCGGATATTTTCATACCTTTGCGGTCCTAAACAGAGGTGACAAGAGTTGTGTAAGGCTGCCAAATATGTTCTGAAGCAAAAATAAAAGTAAATTATGTGTATTATGTTTCACTGCAGACAAAAAAACAAAAACAAAAAAAAAAACAAAACCTACAAATGCAGGAGAGGGTTCTAGTCACGTGGTCAAAGACAGGCGAGTGAAGAAAAAACTGATGCTGTAAACACCAAGAGGGAAAGGAAGGATGAAGTAATTCTGGAGTTCAAACCCACACGCACACCCCGAAGAGCCGAGGGGAGATGAGGATGCTGCTGCTACTCTTCTCCTCAAATGCTCCACCCCAGCAAGCTTCTCCTCTCACCTCCCCTGCTGAGCAGTCGGCTTTCATGTTCTTTTCAAAGTCTCAGGTAGTATTACCCAGGGCAACCTTGACAGAGCCTGGGGCAAAGGCAGCTCTGTAGCTAACACATGAACTGCAACACATGCACACCGTTATTCAGGCATCAATGTTCCCCCATGCTATACCCACCCACGCACTGCCTTCACACACACACGCACACACACGCAGGCATACAGGCACACACACACACACACACTCTTTGATTGTCTCAACGCCGTGGCTGTCATTAAGACTCATTAAGGGGGATGGTTTTATTGAAGGCGGTCGTGTTCAGGCATCCGCTGAATTATTCATGCGCTCTTCCAACTTTCTCTTTCTCTCACGCACACACATGGTTGAGACGCAGGAAGCTGGTGCAGACTAGAGCGACAGAGAGAGAGAGAGAGAGAGAGAGAGAGAGAGAGAGAGAGAGAGATGCAGCCTATATAGGTCACTTCCTCCTCCACCCGCATCTCCCGGAGAAGTGGAACTGGAAGGCTGGCGGGAGGGAGCAGAGACAGAGGCTTATTATAGCAGGCAGACACACAATAACACACGCACACACAGGCCACAGCGGATAAAGGAGCATGCACCTCTGAGAATAGATTGTCACAGCTATGAATGAGGCTCCCGGCGGCTTGAATGTGATGCTAATTCACCGCTGAGCGGACCGGCGGAAAGACTCGACGCTCGGGTGTGATGGCACGAAGGCCGGCACATTTCCAGATTCCGAAGATTTCATCACACGAGACCCCCCGACCCCCTCCTCTCCTCCTCCTCTGCACAAACATACAGAGCATGCATGGAATGGAAGCACATTTAAATTTAGTTTGATCATATATTCCATCAAATATTCATTACACCCAGTCAGGGTTAAATATGCACAGTCACGTGGCTGCAACAGCAAGAAGAAAAGGTTGCTAAATGTTGTGGGTAAATGCACACTGGAGGGTAAGATTATCAAATTGTTATGTTGATTAAGGTTAATTACAGCCGGGCTCTTCATTTTTGCTGTTCCAGACATTATTTTATCCTTTACGTTATGATTTACAAGTGGCGAAAATGTCACGTTATTTTCATACTCCATGAGTACAGAAGGAGAAATCACAAGCTCAATTAAATCGGTAAGGAGTGATAAACGACTCTCACAAGTCGATGGCACTCTGGACTTTATCACAACTGAGGTCTTTAAGCGCCACCACCTCATTGTGTTCACACATTGGATCTTATAAAGTGTGCATTGTCAGCTGGTGGTACTTTTAGTGAGCCTTGAAAATGTTAGCTATTATTCCGCTGAATTTGAAGCAGCGAATTGATGAACGAAATTCGTCCTCATTTTCTGGGAGAGTTACACTATTAGGAATTAGAGTTACAGTATGTCGTCTGTTCCGTTACATTTAGTCTGTTGTTGATGCAGTGTAGAGAGTTAAAGGTTGATGTTGCCAAGTAAAGCTTGACTTCCTGTCAGCACCATGTAGTTTTGCTTGGGATCAGGTCTGAGCCAATATTTTTGCAAGCTTGGTGTAAGTTAGACTTTTGCCAGCTACTTTGAAATGAGCGTTCAAGTTTGAGGTCTGTTCATACCCAAACCCCTTGGAGAAAACAGGTGAAAATACTTTTTCATACTTTGAAACTTCCACAGAGATGTCAGCTGAAAAAAAAAGTGGAAAACAATAACTTCAGATTTCAACTTTGATTTGAGCTCTAAAATTTCTCACTTGACTTAGTCTGGCTTTCTGAGGCTCCGATTTCATTAACATTTTTTTTGCCAGGTAATCAGAAGTAGAAGCAGTTTTCTACATGAGCACCAATTCTGCATAAAGCATAAAGTGTAAAACACGTTCTTCATAAAACAGATCTAAGGATTTTCCATTTATAGGGTGCTTTGGACTAACTCCAAAATTGTCACTGCCCCCCGACATAGGTTCAAAATTAGAAGAGTTTTGCGGAATGTCAGGCCATGATGGGAAAATAATTTACTTTTAAGCAGGAAAAAGTTAAATGATACCTTACTGGAAGAAAACACTCCGTCAGTCAGTTTCTTCGGTAACTTACAGCAACAACTAAACTACTTTATAAAGACTAAAACAGGAAGAAAAACCCAGACCGGATAGAATTTGCAAAAATGATCTCTCGCTGAGCTCCCTTTTCAGCACGTAATCATGAATGACACTGTAGGTGCTGGAAATAATACCCAGCAATCAAGTCAAACCACCAAAGTTTTGAAAATCCATCATTAATTCACCATGGGTTGACTGTTCGTGGACCTCTGAGCTGTGGCGCTCTGGCTAAATTGGTTTTAATGGGTTGCGTGGGGCGCTGTTCGTGGGCTGTTGATTGACAAAGATTGACGTGTTCACCAGCGGCAGGTTAGTCTGCCGGTCAGAATTTACTACCATGAGCTCAATGGACCTTTTTCCACCAACTCTCAGAAACATGAGCGAAAGCACCTCAGAGCTTGAAAAAGACAAGTCACTAAAACTTTTATTTCTAAATAAATGTACTATGTGGAGCAATTTATAATATTAAGTAATGGGTAATGAAATTAAATAGTTACATTTTAAAATACCCTGCTTGTTTCTAAATTTCATCAGGCAGCTCCAGACAATTCTCTGAAAAGAGAGATTTCTAATTAGTATCCCGCTGTATGTACGGGTAAAGATCTGCTTATTGTTCGGTGGACATTTTTGAGTAAACCAAACATTTGCTGCCTCTGTAACAGATGAGGAGCAAACCAAAACTACATATATAGTATGTGTTAGGAAATTAATCCTTATAATGTATCAAATACAAAGGCACACACACACACACGCAGTGTGTTTTTCTATCTTTGCGAGGACTTTGCATTGACTTCCATTCATTTTTATAGCCTAACTGACCTTTATCTCAAGATGAACTATTACCAGTGCATACCTAAACTAAAACCAGACTTTCTTGCTATGGCGCCCGGACTTCGGGCCCCATAAGAAGCAGTCGGTCCCCACAATGTACTATGTGCTAGAAAAATGGTCTTTACATTGTCTCAAATACAACACACACACACATGGACACACACACACATACACACACATCCCTAAGGGGAATTTTAAGAGTATTCAATAAACCGATCAGTCAAGTTTTAAGACTGTGGGAGGAGGCCAGAGAAATCAGAGAGAACTCATGCATGCAAGCGCCATACACAAAGACCTCAGGGCGTATTTTGAACCCAGGACCTGCTTCCTTTTTGCTGCGAGGTGACAGTGCTACTCACTGCTCCTCCGTGCTCCCCCGGATCTGAGTTCAGAGTTTGCAAATTGCTGCTGTAAAGTAAGAAAAACTTTTATTTATCATATTTCACTGCACTTTTTTTTTTTTTTGGTTAAGATTTATAATACAGTTTGACTTTCAGCTTAGGAGCGGCTGATTTGACTACAGAGACACAAACATCAAATTATATTGTAATCAAATCCATTGTTTTGAGACAAAAGTGCTGCTGAGAAACAAATTTCAAGCTTAAATGGCGTCTTCTTTCTTTGTCAGCAGATTAGTAAAAAGTATTCGCAGGAATAAAACCCCCTCTGGCGTTTTAGTAGTCTTAATTTCCAATCCCTTTATAGACTTGATCGTTTTCAGTCTGTGTTTCAGTTCTTCAGGTTTAATATTGGTGAGCTAAGGAATAGCGTGTATCTCCCCTGGATCAAAGTTGTGGGAGAGAACCACCTGAAAATTAAGTCACTCCCTAGTTTTCAGAGCTGAGAAGCAACCACCTCAATTCCTGCTCACTTGACAGGCTAATTCAGAGTGGAGATGTGTGTGTGTGTGTGTGTGTGTGTGTGTGTGTGTGTGTGTGTGTGTGTGTGTGTGTGTGTGCGTTGTGTTCAGGGGTTCACTAGGGCAATATCACGGCAAAGGTTCACTGCTTCTCCTTGTCACCTGGGCTCCTCTGTCCTCACCTGATGTCTTGTCAGCGACCCAAATGTCAAGTGCATCTGTGGCTGACCGTGTGTGTGTGTGTGTGTGTGTGTGTGTGTGTGTTTGTGTGTGGTCAGCTGGGCAAAGGAGGAGACAGATCTGGGTCAGGCAGCTCCCATGAGTGTGTCCGAGCGCGCTGCGCCGGATGACAAGTCTGATGTGAGCGAATGAGCAAGGAGGAGAGGGGTGAAGAATCAGCGGATGAGTGAGCGAGCAGCATGACAGAAGAACAGCAAGGGGTCAGGAGAGGACAGGAAAACTTTCACA
>NW_006801060.1:0-418 GCF_000485575.1 Poecilia formosa | reverse complement strand
AATTTGTAATTTTTTGTCACCAATAAATTGTCCTCCATCCTTTGTGTAAATGGGAAGAGAAAGAAAACATTTTTTTAGACACTTAATACTTGATATGCCTACTGTCATGATAAAACTGGTACTTTGTCTTTTGATATGACATAATTAGGGAATATATAAGTTCTCTGACCAAATATCTCGTCAATAATTTTGATTTTTATGGACTGATCATTAATTAGAGCCCAGACATTGAAAAAGGAGTAAAACGTGCAACAAGCAGCTAAACAGAAAGACCATTCATCATCCAGATTCCCTTCCTTTTCTCAGCTACGTCTTCCAGAAAATATTCCCAGGCAAGCTGTGAAATACTTTTCTTTTTGGTTTCTTTTTTTTTTTTTTTTTGGTTTTTTTTTTTTTTTTTTTGCATTCCTTAGAAAAC
>NW_006801059.1:29057-29992 GCF_000485575.1 Poecilia formosa | reverse complement strand
AGACTGGTTAGCTGTTAGCTGGCTAGCAGTGACAGCTGGGACAGACTGGTTAGCTGTTAGCTGGCTAGCAGTGACAGCTGGGACAGACTGGTTAGCTGTTAGCTGGCTAGCAGTGACAGCTGGGACATACTGGTTAGCTGTTAGCTGGCTAGCAGTGACAGCTAGGACAGACTGGTTAGCTGGCTAGCAGTGACAGCTGGGACATACTGGTTAGCTGTTAGCTGGCTAGCAGTGACAGCTAGGACAGACTGGTTATTATCAACATGAACATTTGGCCAATTATAGTTCAATAATTCTGCTTTCATTTCTTCCACAGCCTCAGGTGATTTTATTCTAACTAGATTAGTAATTTGCTTTGTGATAAGTAAAATCAACTGATTACTAATATCCACCACAGTAAACATGGCAAATGATCAGCAATCCACTTTTTGTTTTCACATTGAACTAAAACTATTATCAGTTCATGGCTCTCAGTTCTTCATGTAGGTCTTAATATCAATGGACAGAAACTTCAACCAAACACTGATAAATTCTGTCCTTTTAGTATCTCAATATATTTCAGCAAATCAAAGTGAAAATCTCCACTAATAAAAGTAAACTTTTCATTGTGCCTTTCATTCGTCTCTAATACTTTCTCACTAAGCTCATCTATGGAAGAGCCAGGAGTTCGATAAACACGACTGATTAAAATATGTCCAGATTTATTATCCTCAGTTTTAACATCCATCAAGTTATCAACTGAAAATGTCATTTTAGTAACAACCGTTCATCTCCGTCGGCTCGTTAGTGCTGTTTCACTAACGAGCAGCGAAGCACGTTAACCTGGTCTGACTGAACATGGGACCCATCGTCTGACTGGACATGGGACCCATCGTCTGACTGGACATGGGACCCATCGTCTGACTGGACATGGGACCCATCGTCTGACTGGACAT
>NW_006801059.1:22160-28141 GCF_000485575.1 Poecilia formosa | reverse complement strand
ACATGGAACCCATCGTCTGACTGGACATGGGACCCATCGTCTGACTGGACATGGGACCCATCGTCTGACTGGACATGGGACCCATCGTCTGACTGGACATGGGACCCATCGTCATCTCAGTCGTCCAGGTTCCTCAGATTGTTCCCACACTAAATTCCTCATCAAATTTCTGAAGGTAGCTTTTAATCTGAGAAAAGTTACTGTGCCTGCTGCTACTGTTAAAGTGAATTAGTGAATTAAAAAGACATCAATCTGTCTTCAGAATAATATTCACAGCCTGTTTATGACTGAACTGGTCTCTGGTCTATATCAGCTTCTACATCATAACATTTATGAGCTTTAAGATCAGAACTATTGAACTACATTCTGTGACTCATGACTAAATGATCTGTTGTTCAGAACTAAAAGAGAAATACTAAACAAAGAACCCTGTAATGTTGGCTTCAAGTCAATGTTCCTCTGTTTCTCCATCTGAACTAGATTTCTGAAGGTTAGATCCTCAGGAGAACCGTTGGCTTTTATCCGTCTGACTCCATCTTGTATTTCTTCTCCTTCCTCCTGGCCTGGTGAGGATCTCTGTTCATCCACTAACACATGATTTAGTGTTTTTACAGCATTTAGCAGTTCAGTTTTGTGTTTCATGCTTGTGTTTTACTGACCTGGGAAATCCCTGTGCTGCTGGACAGAAACTAGTTCATCTGGGTTTGCATCTTTGCTCGTCCTGCTGGTGTCCTGCGGCGTGTCGTCCTGAGTCCAGATACGTCCTCCTTTCTTCCGGTTCCAGGTCCTCCACTGTTTTCCCAGCTCTTCTATCTTCTTGTCCTTTTCTTTGATAGTTGTTGAATTTCTCCAGTCAAACCCATCAGGCTTGTTTGTTGCTTCACCACCTTGTTCAGTTCTTCTGGCATGACATTCAATGTAAGCCTGAGTTCTTCCATATCTTTTGCTAAACTGAGAGCCATTTTCTTCCTAGAGCAGACCGAGTTGGATCAGAACCAGATCTTTGGGTTCTAGTGACTCCCCTCCATCTTCTGCCCCTGCAGCACGCCGTCAACTACAGGAAGGTGGCCTTCATGCCCCCAGTGGAGGACATCGGCCCTGACCCGCTCTTTGTGCAGTTTGTGTTTTCCGTCAGTGACCCGCACGGCGGTACCGTCTCTGGCCTAGTCTTCAATATCACCGTGACCCCCGTGGACAACCTTCCACCTGAGGTCAGAGGTCGCCTGGCTGCTCTGAGTGGATGGAGGTCTAGTTTCTGCTTCACCCTGTTGTCTCTCAGGCCTTCACCAACCTGCTGCGAGTGGAGGAGGGCGGCGCAGCCTTTGTCACGGAGGAGCACCTCCTGGTTCAGGACCGGGACAGTCCTGAAGAGGAGTTGAGGGTGGAGGTGCAGAAGACGGCCCGGCACGGCCGGTTGGAGCTGCAGGGCGGGGTTCTGCTGCAGGGAGGCTCGTTCAGGCTCCCTGACCTGAGAGGACTGCAGCTCAGGTGAGATCTGCCTTCATGCAGGCCTCCAGCTCAGCAGAGCTTTGACTCAAGTTCATTTATCAATGCTTGAAAATGTTAGTTTGGTTCTGACCCAATGCGGTGGGAAGTCAGGCAGCAGAACCTCCAGGATTTTGTGAGCTCAGATGGTTTTTCCATAGATAAAATCTTGAGGAAGATGAGGATGTTGTCTTCTCATCGTCTTTGTGTTCTGCTGGCTCTCCTCCAGCCACGAAAACAGTTCCCTCCCAACGCTTCTCTCCTGAAGGTGAGGATGACGGCGGCAGTGGTTATTTACTGATACAAAACCCACTCCACCGACCTCTGTCGTGTCCTTGGGAAAACTCTTCACCCAGCATGCTTGGTGGTGCAGAGCAGAGGGCCCGGTGCCGTGGGCCCGGTGCCGTGGGCCCGGTGCCGTGGGCCCGTACGTTCAGCCCAGCAGGGTGTCTCCTCAAAGTTTCCTCCTGTGACATTAGCACTTGGCCTGTCACAATAACAAATTTTGCTGAGCGATTGTCTAAAAAATTATTGCGATAAACGATAATATTGTTTCAAGACCTTTTGACACTGATTTAATGGAAATGACGTAATAATGTCTCTGATTTCCTGCCATAGATGCACTTTATTTTGAAAAGAACACATAACACTGGAACTGATAAATTAAATAAACTAAACAACCAAAAATAAAATGGATTCTCAGTCTCCATTAACAAGAAACGTACTTGAATAAAACCTAAACAACATGAAGCCAAAGTGGGAATAAATACTGCATTCAACCAAAAGAGAGCAGATTATGAAGTCTGTATTGCCCTTCAGTAATCGGTAGATTTAAATAGAGAAGATGGGCACATCCTACTACCTGATGCAGTAGCTCATACTTTACGATGTTCTGCCCCCATTTTCCCCTTATAACAATCTTGGATCGTTGGCCGATCTAAGATTGTCGCTGGTGATTTCGTAACCGATCATCCTGCAGCGTGATGTAGATCGTTGTGGCTCCGATCTAAATCAGGGGTTTTTCCCCGAGTTCAACGCTGAATGTGACAGGTAGCCAATCAGAAAGCCGGATTAACGGAGAGGAATCCGGTGCAACAGGAAGTCCAGCATCGGAGATGATATGTGGAAACAACATTAATGTTTATTCAACATTTTGTGCAAAGAATATAGAAATGACAAGAGGAGGAGTTGGAGCCAAATTGTTACCGCAGCTGATAAACCCGGTAGGTTTTCAGCTGTTCTTCGTTAACGTGACATAAATAGGTTATAATGATTTTCATTCAGTCAGAATTTCACGCTGACTCTAGCCACATGCATCACAGGTAGATTCTAGTAAAGCATTGATTAATGCCTGGTTTTAAAATTAGTTAACTGGACTTGTAGCCGTTATTTTGTGCCCATGTGGCTGGAAACCACACGGCACGACGAACCCGATCGAACCGTTATACCGAGGATTTCTGTCGGCCAATGTGTCTCTCAGGTTTAGAAAATGGGCCGCTGGACATTACACTAAGGAAATGAGGAAGGGAGGGTCAGTGGAGAGACCGGAGCTGAGCCTGTTTTCATTCAGTGTCATCAACAGAAAGGAAAAAAGGCAGGAAGAGACGATAAAGCCGATAATTAAAATTAAGTCGATAGGTTTAATTTATCGTGCGATTAATTGATTTATCGTTTATCGCGACAGGCGTAAATTAGCACCAAACGTTTCTGTCCAGAAAGTCCTAGAGGAGATGTTTCCCTCTGACTCCTGCAGCTGTGGCTCCTGCTCTGGGTTTTCTAGAACAGGAGCCAGGGTTGGAGTTAGCAGCTCTCTGCCTACATCCCAGGTACATCCATGACGACTCAGAGACCAGACAAGACGAGGTGGGTCTGAAGGTGACGGACGGTCAGAACTCCATGGATGTTGTGCTACAAGTTCAGGTGAGTCTGTAAGTAGCGACATGATCCAATAGCACCAATAGACAGGTCAGGCTGGAAGAGTTCTGGAAGGTGAGTCCGTGCTGCGTTCAGGGCCTGCAGGTCTTTAGACCGGGCTGAGTTTCATAAAGCTAAACCTGGGTTCTACCGGGTTACAGAGCGAATCCAGGGTTCTACTGGGTCATCCAAGCGTCTACCTGCTTTTTCTTTAGGTGCGACCGATGAACGACGAGCCCCCCCAGCTGGGTGGGGGCCTGCAGACATCCCTGAGCTGCGAGGAGGGGGGGCGGGTCCAGATGACGGTGGACTTCCTGTCGGCCACGGACCGGGACAGCGACGACTCCAGGCTGGCCTACATGCTGGCCCGGAGTCCTGGGCGTGGGGAGCTGCAGAGAGCCGGCGTAAAGACGGACAAGTTCTCCCAGCAGGACCTGCTGCAGGGACGCGTCTACTACGTCCACTCAGGTGGGTCCGCGCTGCGTTCAGGGCCCGCAGGTCTTTACACCGGGCTGAGAACACCTTTCTGTGTTCAGGTGCAGAGATCGGACCCGGGCCGGTGTTCGACACAGTCACCCTCATCATCTCTGACGGAGAGGCCGGAGTGATGGATGACTGTTGCCATGGAGACGCTCCACCCCCACCTGTCCCTCTGCACGGCACGCTTCCTGTTTTTGACCTGAACATCACGGTTCTTCCTGTGAACAACAAGGTTCCTGAAGTCACTCTGGGTAAGACCACTAGGAACCAAAGGGTGGGTCCGGTTCTGGTGAGCCAGAGAACTCGGACCGACTTGGATCAGCCCAGAGTGTTCTGATAAACACCCGAGTCCAGATCCCCTGAGAAAGGTTCTGGAGAGTTCTGAGCAGCTCCATGATGGATTTGTGCCTGTAGTTCTGCTTTCCAAGGTCGTTGCGGAGACGTTTGGCAGTTTGAGTTTGTTGGAAACAGTCAGCAGAATCACATGAGCAGCTTGGTGGACATGGTCACATTCCTGCCTTTTCATTCCCAACGCTGTCAGCATGGATGCGGCCTCATTGGACCAGGGGAGCGAAGGGGGCGGGGCTAATGATCAATCGGGACACGCTTTGCACTCGGTCCGTGTATTTTCAGGCAGTTCGTTTTTCATTTGAAATGAAAAATGAAAAAACAAAAATCAGAAACATGGAGCCGAGCCGTTATCCGATTTTGGTTTAATAAACGAATAACGAAAAAACGAGTCTATTTTAGTGTTTTCATTTTTCATTTCAAACAAAAAAACAAACTGCCTGAAAATACACGGGCTCCACTGGAGCGGTCCAGGCCTGGTCTCTGAGGGACTGACCAATCAGAGCCCAGATCAGTGACCACCTGGCTGTCCTACAGCATCCTGTCTCTGTGTCTCCAGGTAAGTCCTTGCTGCTGGTGGATGAAGGCTCCAGGGCCTGTCTGTGTGGGGGGGTTCTTGGGGCCTCAGACCCAGACAGCCCCCCCCAGGAGCTGACCTTTCACCTGGAGGCTCTGCCCCTTCACGGCTTCCTGGAGAACGTGCTGCCGATGCCGGGCTCAGAGAAGAGCGGCGCAGGAATACCCATTGGTCCGTATGTCTGGTTCTGGTTCCTGACCCAACCCAGACTCTCAAGTTCTGGATCCTGACCCGACTGTCTTCTCCCAGAATCCTTCAGCCTGACCCACCTGACTTTGGGCTTCATCAGGTACGTCCAATCAGAGCACAGAGGGGTGGAGCCAACGGCGGACCAGATGTCCATCAGAGTGAGTGACGGCACATTTAGCTCCGCCCCCGTCCCTTTCCACATCATCATCCACCCGACCAATGACGAGCCGCCTTCCCTGCTGCTCACCAACTTTACCGTGCGTCTGATCAAAGCTGTAACCATGGTAACATGAAACAGGCGAGTGACTCCTGCGGTTCCTCCCACAGGTGAAGGAGGGTGGGGTTAAGGAGCTGACTCCGCCCACTCTGGACGCCTGCGACCTGGACGTCCCAGCCGACCTCCTCACCTTCCAGGTGGAGCGCCCCCCGAGTCACGGCCGGCTGGTCCGCACTACGCAGGGTGGCGCGGGCGCCCAGGTCACGACCTTCACCCTTCAGGAGCTGCATCAAGGTGAGGGGGCCGATGGGCCGGGTTCTGGGGTCCGGCCCGGTTCTACAGACAGAACCGCTGTTTTGGGTCTGTATCCTCCCTGCAGGCATGACGGTGCTGTACGTTCACGACGACTCGGACACCCTGGAGGACGGCGTCCTGCTGCAGCTGAGCGACGGCGTCCACTCGGTGGGGGGGGGCGCCCGGGTCACGGTGCTGCCGGTCAACGACAACACACCACACCTGGTCAGGTACGCACAGGGGACTTCCCAAATTCAATTCTGATTACTACTTAAAAAAATTAATTACTTAACTGATTACTTGATTTCAAGTTACTTTATTAGTTTCATTCAACAAATCATTTTGGATTGAAGGTCCGATTTTGACCCCATTTTGGCCGTTTACAGGGTTCGCATTTGATCGAACTTGTCCTAGGGATTTGGATCGGTCGGCTTCAAACTCGGTCAGATCCTTCATAAGGCATGGCCGATTCAAAGT